>NC_060183.1:59352473-59397473 GCF_021184085.1 Oncorhynchus gorbuscha | reverse complement strand
AGGATTTCTTTCTTTCAGCATCTCTTGAGAAAATGTGAATGAGCTTGTAATTTGTTATCTTTGACAGTGTTATGCAGACAGTATTTGACCCTAATAAAACATGCACCGAAGTGGAACTGAAGTCTTATCAGAAACGTGTTTTGTCGTTTTCTCAGCTTTTCATTTGCTTAAAGCCTGTTAAACTGATGACGTGGACATTTTCCCACTGTTTTGGAGCTATTTCCCCCAGGTCCCTAAATGAAACAGACAACTTTACAGGTGTTAGCTAGATTACTAATGCATCCATTCTATGAATGTATGACAGTATTCTGGTGAGCACTACTTTATTTAGTCTTCTGAATTCTGGCAGTGTTACGTGTTAGCGGAGCTTTGAATGTGAGATGGAGATCAAGATTGGACATTGTCTATCGTGACTGCGTCTAGAGGTTGTGTGTAGCTTGCACATATACCAGGCCTGTCGCTGCATATGACTTCGGTAATTTATTTGACATGTACTGTATATTTATATACAGGACTCAGTCGTGGTCTCAACTTACTGATGAGCGTTAGAATAGTAGAATACACAAGGTGCAATTTTGAAACTTGGTTGTGCATCATCAGTTTTCCTAGTGTTATATGTCACTCACGGACAGTCACAGATTAGTCCCATGTGTAAGGGGTGCATAACCGGTGACAGGGAAGTCAGACGCAGGAGAGCAGAACTAGGTAGTAGCCGGAGCAGTTTAATTCCAAAAACCAACGGCATAAAGAATAACAAGACATGGGTACAAAACCCGTCGATCACCAGTCAGTCAACATGTGCACAAGCACTTACAATAAACAATTCCACACAAAGCTATCTACTATCTACTATCAGCTATCTACTGTAATCTGTCCGGACGTGCCCTGACCTCCGGGGTACCCCCATGGATTTTGTTAGTCACTCTCACTCAGAAATCATATTAACATGCCATAAATGATGTAGCTTTAAACTGCCAACACTTCTCACCACCCCCCATGGCAATTACAATTGAAGGAAATTAGCTGTGAAACTGCAAAACAAAATTGTTCTGTAAACCAAAGTTATTTATTTACCTATTGATAATAAAATACTTTTTCTGCTAATAGGTCCCTCTGTAAGTATTAAACTATAGTTTTAAATCCTGGTGCTGAGTTAATGTGTAGCAGCTAATAAGCGATGTGTTAGTACAGGGGTTGCCAAACTTTGGAATTTGTATTAATTTAGCAAATGTTCTTATCCAGAGCTACTTACAGTAAATGCATACATTTCATAATTTTTTCCCTCCATACTGGTTCCCTGTGGGAATCGAATCTACAAACCTGGCGTTGCAAGCACCATGTGTAATGATCTTCTTCATCTGATGAGTATGAAAGATCGGACCAAAACGCAACATGGTAAGTGTCCATTTTAATCAAATATAACTGAACACTGAATACAAAATAACCAAAGTGAAACAATGAAAATCAAAACAGTTCTGTATGGTGAAACACAGACACAGAAAACAACTACCCACAAACCACAGGTGGGTAAAGGCTACCTAAATATGGTTCTCAATCAGAGACAACGACAGACAGCTGTCTGATTGAGAACCATAACCGGCCAAAAACAAAGAAATACAAAAACATAGAAAAAAGAACATAGAATGCCCACCCTAGTCACACCCTGGCCTAACCAAAATAGAGAATAAAAAGCCTCTCTATGGCCAGGGCGTGACCTTAGAGCTTGTTATGTCTCTATTTCGGTTTGGTCAGGGTGTGATTTGGGTGGGTGTTTTTTCAGGACTGTTTCGGTTATTCCCTTTGTTATTTTGTTATAGTGTTCTGTTTTAATAAAACAAGCATGAAAACTTACCACGCTGCGATTTGATCCGATGATTCCTCTTCTTCAGACGACGAATACCGTTACAGAACTACCCACCACAAACGGACCAAGCAGCGTGGTAAAGAGGAGCAGAGGGTTCAGGACTCCTGGACTTGGGAGGAGATATTGGACGGACAGGGACCCTGGAGACAGGAGAGGTGCGAGTGTTAAGCACCAGATCTCCAGTGCTCACCCACAGCCCGGTTCGACTTGTGCCTGCACTCTGGAGGGGCCGGGCTAAAGTGGTCATCCAGCCTGGAGGAGTGGTGCCAAGGCTGCGCACCAGAGCTCCAGTGCTCCCCCACAAACTGGTTCATCCGGTGCCTCCTCCAAGCACCAGGCCTCCTGTAGGTCTCCCCAGCCTGGTGGGCCCTGTGGCAGCCCCACGCACCAAACTGTCTCCCGTCTCCTCCTTCCAGAGTCACCCTCCAGTCTGGAGCCTCCAGAGGCGCCCTTCAGTCCGGATCTTCCAGAGGCGCCCTTCAGTCCGGAGCCTCCAGAGGCGCCCTTCAGTCTGGAGCTTCCAGAGGCGCCCTTCAGTCCGGAGCTTCCAGAGGCACCCTTCAGTCCGGATCTTCCAGAGGCGCCCTTCAGTCTGGAGCTTCCAGAGGCGCCCTTCAGTCTGGAGCTTCCAGAGGCGCCCTTCAGTCGGAGCTTCCAGAGGCGCCCTTCAGTCCGGAGCTTCCAGAGGCGCCCTTCAGTCCGGAGCTTCCAGAGGCGCCCTTCAGTCCGGAGCTTCCAGAGGCGCCCTTCAGTCCGGAGCTTCCAGAGGCGCCCTTCAGTCCGGAGCTTCCAGAGGCGCCCTTCAGTCCGGAGCTTCCAGAGGCGCCCTTCAGTCCGGAGCTTCCAGAGGCGCCCTTCAGTCCGGATCTTCCAGCGACGCCCTCCAGTCCGGGGCTCTCTACGAGGGTGCCCAGTCCGGGGCCCGCTACGAGGGTCCCCAGTCTGGGGTCGGGGCGAGGGTCCCCGCTCTAGAGGTGCCACCTAAGTGGGCCAAGCCAGAGGTGGGCGCGGTCTATGTCCCTCACCAGAGCCACCACCGCGGAGAAATGCCCACCCAGACCCTCCCCTATAGGTTCAGTTTTTGCGTCCGGAGTCCGCACCTTTGGGGGGGGGGGACTGTCACGCCCTGACCTGCTGACGCCCTGCTTTTTATGTCTCTATTTTGGTTTGGTCAGGGTGTGATTTGGGTGGTAATTCTATGTTCCTTTTTCTATGTTTTTGTATTTCTTTGTTTTGGCCCGGACAGCTGTCTATTGTTGTCTCTGATTGGGAACCATATTTAGGTAGATTTTTACCACATGGTTTTTGTTGGTAGTTCATTTCTGTTTAGTGTTTTGCACCTTTCAGGACTGTTTCGGTTATTCCCTTTGTTATTTTGTTATAGTGTTCAGTTTTAATAAAACAAGCATGAACACTTACCAAGGTGCGCTTTGGTCCGATGATTCCTCTTCTTCAGATGATGAATACCATTACACCATGCTCTAGCAACTGAGCCACTCAGGGACCCCCTTCCAGCATTGGGGAACATCCGGGGCCATCCCTAGGCGCATGCGCAACGTCTATTTCTATGGGCACAGGCACTGTTCATGACACAAACAGTTCACACCTCTCTTGTTGGTGGAGAGAATTTTGCACATTTAAGGCTTATTATCTCGAATTCTACATATAATGTTATGGGGTTGTCATGACTGTCCTGATCAGGTCAGGTTACAGGAGACCACAACCCTACAGATTATCTCTCAACCCCAACAGAGGAGGAGAGATCTAGGGGTCTGAAGATGTGGGGGTTTTATGACCCCTTACGCCCCTGGTAGATCTCAGGCCACAGACCAATTCCTTTGTCCTGTTACTATGGAGAACCAGCCTCAGAACATTAATGGTTTCCGTCAGCCACAATGGTGGTCATGACGATAGATGGAATATGAAAATGTATGTCATTTTTGTTTTGTTCTTAAAGGTTAATAGATGACGTTATTGCGAAAACATTGTAATGTGAAGAGTTTTCCTAGTATATGTTTGATGTTTATACTGTACATTGTACGTTGTATGGAAAATATCCAAATCAAAGAGAATGTTTTGGGGAAGATGAAATGTGAAGTTAGTCGTCTAAAATTGGATCTGAGTAAAATCTAGACCTTGCCCTCATTAACTTGGTACGCCCAGAGAATTGCCCTAAAGGCGGTTACGCCCACTTCTGGCCCAAGGGTATAAAACCTGTGAGTAAAGAATTTACAGAGAAGACTTACGTGACCCAAGCTGCAGCCAAGGTCTAAAAAGTAAATGTTCCCGGAACGCAACACAAGTTTGAAGACAAAGAAATCTTTTTCTACCCAAGCTACGGATGAGTAGCTGTGTCTAAGTGGGTGAATTCAAGCTGGACCCCCTAGCATCCAATCCCAGCGAATCGTGGTATCTAAACGGTTTCATCCCTATGCTGTGAGCTCTGAGCTACAGAGCTGTCTGTCCTCAGAAGACCCCTTCCAGAGCAAGGGTGAGGGAACAGACTCCTAAGCCAAAAGGACGCTGACATCGTGAGGATGATCAGAAAGGTGTGCCGGGGAAGTACGTCATCGAGCAGCCTGAACGGTCCACACAGAGAATCCTCGGAGGTCCTCCCCAAGTAATTACATCATTATATTCTGACCCATAAGAGCGGCAGTTTGGGACAAGGCTAGGGTTAGAATAGCATAGCTGACAAATTCACCCAAATGTATATTTTTCTTGTGTACTTTCTTTTTTCTCTCTCACTTTGAAATCCCCATTTTGGGTAACACGCGCCACAGTGTGTTTGCCCGTTATACTAAGTTCTAATCAATAGCCTAGACTGTGTTTTGTCTATGTGTATCTTTTATCATCATTTTAGCTTTCTCGTAAATAAATATTCAACTAAGATTAGAGTGGTACGAACTCATTGGTGAGACCCGGGTCTGAACTCATTGGTGAGACCCGGGTCCGTGCAGATTCACGGACTATACGACGTTCAGAACGAGATTGTGGATGTCATAAGGTGAATGCACCAATTTGTAAGTCGCTCTGGATAAGAGCGTCTGCTAAATGACTTAAATGTAAATGTAAATGTAACTGGTTAATTAGCGGCTGTTGTAAATCGATATTCTGATATTCTTTGAGTTCATTTGGGAAATAGAAACTCAATAAAAACTAGTTTTCCCATGGTGCCCCAGGTTAATGAGTTAATATTTGCTTGATTCAGTTATTCACACAATTACAACCTTTTAATCATTCGATGAACAACAGTCATCACATTAACTAATACAACGTCACGACAGGGTGCAAAGAAAATGTGGCAGTTTTAAAGCACATTTTTTGTAATGTCGAATGTGTATTTATCTGATATATCATGGCAACCCCCTATCATTGCAACCCCCTATATATATATATATATATATATATATAGTAACCCCCTATATATATATACACAGTATATATACAGTTGAAGTCGAAAGTTTACATACACCTTAGCCAAATACATTTAAACTCAGTTTTTCCCAATTCCTGACATTTAATCCAAGTAGAAATTCCCTTTCTTAGGTCAGTTAGAATCACCACTTTATTTTAAGAATGTGAAATTTCAGATTAATAGTAGAGAGGATTATTTATTTCAGCTTTTATTTCTTTCATCACATTCCCAGTAGGTCCGAAGTTTACATACACTCAATTAGTACTTGGTAGCATTGCCTTTAAATTATTTACCTTGGTTCAAATGTTCCAGGTAGCCTTCCACAAGCTTCCCACAATCAGTTGGGTGAATTTCGGCCCATTCCTCCTGACAGAGCTGTTGTAACTGAGTCAGGTTTGTAAGGCCTCCTTTCTCGCACACGCTTTTTCAGTTCTGCCCACAAATGTTCTATAGGATTGAGGTCAAGGCTTTGTGATGGCCACTCCAATACCTTGACTTTGTTGTCCTTAAACGATGTTGCCACAACTTTGGAAGTATACTTGGTGTCATTATCTATTTGGAAGACCCATTTGCAACCAAGCTTTAACTTCCTGACTGATGTCTTGATATGTTGCTTCAATATATCTGCATTATTGTCCTCCCTCGTGATGCTGCCTCCTGCAGCAAAGCACCCCCACAAAATGATGCTGCCACCCCCATGCTTCACGGTTGGGATGGTGTTCTTCGGTTTGCAAGCCTCCCCCTTTTCCTCCAAACATAGCAATGGTCATTATGGCCAAACAATTCTATTTTTGTTTCGTCAAACCAGAGGACATTTCTCCAAAAAGTACAATCTTTGTCCCCATGTGCAGTTGCAAACCGTAGTCTGTCTTTTTTATGGCGGTTTTGGAGCAGGGGCTTCTTCCTTACTGAGCGGCCTTTCAGGTTATGTCGATATAGGACTTGTTTTTACTGTGGATATAGATACTTTTGTACCTGTTTCTTCCAGCATTTTCACAAGGTCCTGTTCTTCGATTGATTTGCACTTTTCGCACCAAAGTACGTTCATCTCTAGGAGACAGAACACGTCTCTTTCCTGAGCGGTATGACGGCTCCCAAGGATTAATCAGACTCTACAAGGTCTTGGCTGATTTATTTGGATTTTCCCATGATGTCAAGCAAAGAGGCACTGAGTTTGAAGGTAGACCTTGAAATACATCCACAGGTACACCTCCAATTGACTCCAATGTCAAGTGTATGTAACCTTCCTCTTTCAACTGTATATATATATTTATGTGTAACAGGGCTGAATCAGGGCTGAATCTCTAGACCTGCTTCCGACAGGGAGATGGATTAGAGCCAGGAACGATCCTATAAAACAACATCACTTCCTGTCGGCCCCCTCAACTCGGGGATAAGGCCCTCGCCAGCTTTCTTCTCTGAGAATATAAAACACACATGTACGCAAAGCCACTCACACAAGAACAACCACACGTTATTCATATTGACAACCATGAAAAGACGGACTTGCAAATCCACACATAGAAATTCATATCCAGTGGGAGTGGTTGAAAAACTAGTTTTAATGACTCCAATATATATATATATATATACAGTTGAAGTCGGAAGTTTACATATACTTAGGTTGGAGTCATTAAAACTTGTTTTTCAACCACTCTCTCTCTCTCTCTCTCTCTCTCTCTCTCTCTCTCTCTCTCTCTCTCTCTCTCTCTCTCTCTCTCTCTCTCTCTCTCTCTCTCTCTCTCTCTCTCTCTCTCTCTCTCTCTCTCTCTCTCTCTCTGAGCCTGCCTGGAGTTGAGAGATAAACAGCTACATTGTAATCTGTGGGTGGCCCACACCTATAAAGCAGGCCATTAAGTAAACAAAAACAACAATCTTCTTATCTTTCTCTCTCCCTGTCACTCATGTGTTGACATCAGCGTGTGTCATGTGTGTGTCTCTACAGAGCAGCGCGAGCATTTGGAGAGTACCTGTCCCACACACACCCTGGGAGCCAAAACGGATCAGGTCAGCATCCCTCCCTACCTGCCACCGTTTGTTCTCCCTACATTTATCTGTTCATTTTCCTCACGTGCTTTTCTCTCTTTTCTTTTGGAACAGCATATTTACTCTATCCTCGAATTGATATGTAAATCACTGATGGAGGATAATGTTCCACTCTCCTATTCTCTGTCCTATCTGCTCTCTATTTCTATTTGTCTTATTCTGTAACTCCTCCATCTCTCTCTCTCCTTCTGCTTCACCTCGCAGCCCATCTCCTGTCTGACACGTTTGTGGGCCCAGACTCTGACTCCCCTGGTGGTGTCCGTCACCACAACAACAACCATCCATACCCCCACAGGGGTTCTCCAGCCCCCCCTGAGTCCAGCCTGGTGAAGCATCCGCTGGGCCACCTCCAGCCCCCACCCCCCTCCATCACCACCACCAAGACCCGCCTGTCTCTGGAGCGCAGCTTCTCAGCCGAAGAGGACCAGCAGAAGTGTGTGGAGTGTGCCCTGCAGCCTGCCCGTGTCTACACCATCACCGGAGATCACAGTATGCTGGGTAGCAACCGGGGCAGCAAGGAGAGCCTGGAGCTGGAAGTGCTGAAGGGGGCGTCGACCCTGGTCCAGCCCTCCACCTCCCCCTCCTCCACCTCCTCCCCCACCCAGCACCACCTTCGCCATGGACACCGTGGCAATACTCATCGCGACGATGGGAGCCATCGTCACGGCAACCCTGTTGCCGGCGGCAGCAGCAGCAACCACCACACCCTGGCTGTTACCGGCGGGGGTGCTGCCCACCATGGTCACCATGGCAGCCACCACCACCTGTCCCAGCAGCCCCTGTCAAGCTCAGTCAGCGCCCACAACATCCGCAGCTGGGGTGAGGGGGGAAAGGGGGGCTCGCGGGAGGACTGCAGCCTCAACATGGCCTTGGACTCTAGCGGGGCTCCATCCCGTAGCCAGGGCTCCCTGGATCTAGAGAGCTCCCGCGAGGCAGGCAAGCAACACAGACTCCTTGAGAGGATGTGGAGTGTGGACCGGATGACTGGGCTGGAGAGAGGTGAGCCGGGGGAGACAGAGAGGGAGAGGCGCTGAAATCCAAAGGGGGTTGTGTGGTGAAGGGGGGGTCGATGTTAGTTGGATTGTGGCGTGGTCTGTATTTCTGACTCTTCGTCTCTCCTCTGCTCTCTCTCCCTGTGTGTCTCCCTCTCTCCCCCTGTGGAGTGGACTGGTGCTGTGCCCTTTGAGGTTTCCTATCGTTGCTATAAAGCTTTTAAAAACATACACACTATGTGGCTGGCTGCTACTGTAACTTGCATTCATTATCTCTCTCGCCACAGAGGACAACAACTGGTACCCAAAAGAAAATATGTTCAGCTTTCAGACTGCTTCTACCACCATGCAGGCGTGAGTACCCAGACCTCACACACATACACAGAAGCACGCACACACACACACACACACACACACACACACACACACACACACACACACACACACACACACACACACACACACACACACACACACACACACACACACACACACACACACACACACACACACACACACACACACACACACACACACACACACACATATAATATTATCAAACAAACATACCACATAGAGGACCAAACAGTTAGACACACACATATATGTCCATAGACTAGTGCACACCCACACACATTCACATACATAATATCTCCCACAACAAGCCACAGTTGTCTACAGTAAGCTAGTTACAGTGAATCAGTGTGACCTTAGGGACAGATGCTTGTGCAGGTGCTAGCCCTGCTAACAACTGAACACCTGTCTCTCTGGGAACACACTGACATCCCAGCTAGCACATTTGGTTCCTTGGAAGTTGTGGGAACGTACATTTTTCATTTCCCATTGGCTCTGGGAACTACGTTTCCTGACTGGTAAAACTGAACATTTTTTAAACCTTCTGAGAACGGAAGTGAACATTTTGCCTGATCTGGGAGCGGAAAATGTTAGAGGGATGTGTTAGAGGGTTTCACTATGGTTCCCTGACAGTTTTCCTGGGAGGTTTTATTAATGTTCTGAGAACATGTTAGCTTATTTTGGGTTAATTGTTTTAAACTCCAAGCACAGATAGGACCCACGGAAATGTTTTGCTTAGGCATTAATTATGCAAACACATTTTTTAAATGTTTTATTGTGACACAGCATCAGTGAGTTTCAAACCTATGATCTTCTGTTCTTTACCCTTGGAATTAGTCCACCAGGATGGAGCTAGTAAGGCATCATAAAAAGCTGTTTATTTTAGTCTATTTTAGTCTATTTCAAAGGAAACAAGCCCTCATTAAGATCAGGTGTGGACAATTAGTGGGCGCGCCAACACACCTGAACACACTTAACAAGATAGAGGATAGAGAGAGTTTTGTTATTTTAACATTACTCATGCTTTCTTGCGTTTCTTTATGCAACGTGTTCTTAACGTTCTGAGACCATGACATTAAATAAAACCACGAGGAAACCTACAGACAAACGTTACGCTGATTTTAATCAAAAAACAACTCTCTGTTTGGCATAGAGGGACAAGATTAATATGAGACGAAAGGCAAGTTCCTAACACACTAGAGCTCTGTGAGCCGTCCACAGTAATAGGGGCAGACGTTTTGATCAAGAGAGACCTTTAGAAAATATATACATTTTCGATAACACTAAACATACAAATATGTATTTTACAGTTATAAGGAAAGTGAAATCTTATAGTTAGTTGTTTTATAATTTGATTATACTATATTTAGAAAGCATATAAGTAATTTGAAGCCTTGTACAGTTATGTTGAATAGGAAATACATCATCAAATATTTCATATTTGAATCATATTTGTACTGTGTACTTGAGTTTGTATCCTCAAAAGGGACTACATCTCAGCAATGTATTCCAAAAAAAACCCAGAAAGGTGAGATTTGAACTTTTCTTGGCGTATGAAGCATTACTACTTATTGTTTATGGCCCTCTCATGATAACTAATTACTTTTGGGGATTATGTAGATTACATTTTAGATGACATTCAGTCACATTTAACTGGTTTTAAATAGAACCCTGAGGAAAGCTGTATGAAACGTCATGCTGAAGTACTGAATTTCCAAAAGAAGAATGTCATTTCTTAACATTCTCTGAACTATTTGAAAACATTCCCAATTTCAAACCAAAACATTAACCAAGTCAAAACATGTAACCATGTTTGAGCTTTTAGGAAATGTCCTGTTAAAGTAATGAAATACCTCAAAAATATAAAAGATCCTTAAATATGCTGAGAATTTTCCAAAGTCAAGCAATTATCCTGCATGTTTCCCAGAATGTTGTGGGAAGGTTGTATGCAAAATAACCATAGGACAACTACGCTCTCACCAAGATCTAAGAAACATATGGTTCTCAGAACATTATGTGCTAGATGGGATGTCACTGGGACTCAACATCCAGAAAAAAGCTAAAATATTCTCTCTCTCTCTCTCTCTCTCTCTCTCTCTCTCTCTCTCTCTCTCTCTCTCTCTCTCTCTCTCTCTCTCTCTCTCTCTCTCTCTCTCTCTCTCTCTCTCTCTCTCTCTCTCCTACTCTCTCTCTCATAATGCTTCCTCTCTCCTTTAATACACACAAATTGTAATAGTCAATAGTCACCTATAGGATGTTAATGTCTTTATCTCTCTTTCTCTTTCATGCACTTCTTTCTCTGACCCACTCCAGGATATCGTGAGTATCTTTGACCTGTTGAATCTAGCTTCCCTCCCGCTCCTAAACCCCCTTAACCCTATGACCTTTAACCCCATGACCTGTAACCCTTCCCTGGGCTGAGTGTTTCCCTGGGCTGAGTGCTCTACCAACAGTGAAATCATGTCCTAACCCACTACAACCCATACATAGCCGTTGTAGTTAGCTGAACCCCTATGCAAAACAAACCCATGCAACTGACTGAAACCTTCACTAATCCACTGCAACTGACTGCAACTGAGCCTTTAGCCAACTCCAAAACCAAGCCATGGAAAAGGGCCTCTGTGCGCTGAGCCGTCCTGAGCCCTGTCACCGCAGCTAAACTTAGCTCTAATCCACACTGCAAGAAGACCCTGGGACGACTGGCACAGACAGACAGCTAATAACCCAAACCCAGCAGCAAGATGCAGACTGATCTGGCTGCTGCACTGTTCTCCCTCACCTCTGGCTGCTTGATACCTCCAACTAACCCACATGATCAGCTCTTCAGCTAAACCCCAGCTGGCCCTAACTTCTGACGCTAACCTCCTTAACTAACTCAAACAAAGAGCCAGCATCCCAAATCCTCATGATGCAAACCTAGCCGTTACAGCTACATGCCCCAGAGTACTGTGGCTAAACCCTGCCAATACCCCCCGCCTCCCCTCCTCTTCCGCTACATCTCTCACCCCGTGCTAAGCCAGCATTCTCCCTCTCATCCTTTCATTCTGTGCCACGTCCCGGCAGGGCTTTCCGGGGATTTGTGCAGAGAAAGAGGAGAGAAAGGGAGCTGGATTCGGCTGAAGTCATCCAGAGGTACCTACTGTGTTCCTGGCTGGTCAGGGTGTGCTGCTGTGCTCCAGTACTTGCTGACTCTCCCCAGCCATTATCAATAGAGTAGATGTAGACTCCCAGGAGGTTGTAGAAAACAACATGAGGCACCATGACGTTATTACTATAAGTGAGAGAAAAAAGTGATGCAGACTCTATGCAATACATTTAAACTCTATATCTGCCATGGTATCCTTTATTTTTCTTAAGCTCACAACCATGTATGTAATGGTGTATATATTTATTTCAAAGTAGATTTGTTTAGGACTACCTAGAAACTAGAAACACTCTGTGTGACCCCGATTTAGCCCACTGCAGTAAAAGCTTAACCCTAATTTGCTCCAGGGGCGTTGAACACATTTCACTCCACCTATCCAGTGTATGTGACAATGAAACATATCTCTCATTTATTCCATTCCAGCCATTACAATGAGCCCATCCTCCTATAGCTCCTCACACCAACCTCCTCTGGTGAGGTTGTACACTAGTATGGAACCTGGCTAGCTCAGCGCTAACGTAGCTAAAAACTCACGATGAGCTTGGCTACTGTATATGAGGCATAGTTAGCGATGCAAACCAGGCTAACTGGACAGGTGACTTTGGGAGTGAACCCATTACCCTGGCAGAGTCCGTCAGATGGGCAGTCGGATGAACGGACAGATGTTTTCCCACAATGCCAGGCTGCTGCAGTGAAAAGTCACTGTGGCACGAAGCTAATTAATGGAGGAGCAACACACCCCCATCCCCTCTGTCTTGACATGAAGAGGTGGAGAGAAAGAGAGAGAGATGGAGAGGTAGAGAGAGTGGGAGTAGGAGCAGAGAGGAGACGGGGAAGAGAGGGAGGATACGAGATAGGGAGATTGAGGGAACGTGAGGTGGGAAGAGGTGAGTGGAGAGGTGGGAAAAGAGAGGGAGGACCAGTGTGCATTTGAGCAGCCTTCAGCACACAATAGTCCCAATCAGAATATACACAGAGGGAGAGAGAATGAAGGAGAAAAGGATAGATAGCGCCGGAGGAGCATCCGATCGGCCCTCAGCGCGTGAGCAGCATAGAGAGATAGATGAAGGGAGAGGACAGAGGTAGAGAGAGGACAGAGGTAGAGAGAGGACAGAGGTAGAGAGAGGAGAGAGGTAGAGAGAGGAGAGAGGTAGAAAGAGGACAGAGGTAGAGAGAGGACAGAGGTAGAGAGAGGACAGAGGTAGAGAGAGGAGAGAGGAGAGAGGTAGAGAGAGGAGAGTGGTAGAGAGAGGACAAAGGTAGAGAGAGGACAGAGGTAGAGAGAGGAGAGAGGTAGAAAGAGGACAGAGGTAGAGAGAGGACAAAGGTAGAGAGAGGACAGAGGTAGAGAGAGGAGAGAGGTAGAAAGAGGACAGAGGTAGAGAGAGGACAAAGGTAGAGAGAGGACAGAGGTAGAGAGAGGAGAGAGGTAGAGAGAGGAGAGAGGTAGAGAGAGGAGAGAGGTAGAAAGAGGACAGAGGTAGAGAGAGGACAGAGGTAGAAAGAGGACAGAGGTAGAAAGAGGACAGAGGTAGAGAGAGGACAGAGGTAGAGAGAGGAGAGAGGTAGAAAGAGGACAGAGGTAGAGAGTGGACAGAGGTAGAGAGAGGACAGATGTAGAAAGAGGACAGAGGTAGAGAGTGGACAGAGGTAGAGAGAGGACAGAGAGGTAGAGAGAGGACAGAGGTAGAGACAGAGGAGAGAGGTAGAAAGAGGACAGAGGTAGAGAGAGGACAAAGGTAGAGAGAGGACAGAGGACAGAGGTAGAGAGAGGAGAGAGGTAGAAAGAGGACAGAGGTAGAGAGAGGACAAAGGTAGAGAGAGGACAGAGGTAGAGAGAGGAGAGAGGTAGAGAGAGGAGAGAGGTAGAGAGAGGAGAGAGGTAGAAAGAGGACAGAGGTAGAGAGAGGACAGAGGTAGAGAGAGGACAGAGGTAGAAAGAGGACAGAGGTAGAGAGAGGAGAGAGGTAGAGAGAGGAGAGAGGTAGAAAGAGGACAGAGGTAGAGAGAGGACAGAGGTAGAGAGAGGACAGAGGTAGAGAGAGGAGAGAGGAGAGAGGTAGAGAGAGGAGAGAGGTAGAGAGAGGACAAAGGTAGAGAGAGGACAGAGGTAGAGAGAGGAGAGAGGTAGAAAGAGGACAGAGGTAGAGAGAGGACAAAGGTAGAGAGAGGACAGAGGTAGAGAGAGGAGAGAGGTAGAAAGAGGACAGAGGTAGAGAGAGGACAAAGGTAGAGAGAGGACAGAGGTAGAGAGAGGAGAGAGGTAGAGAGAGGAGAGAGGTAGAGAGAGGAGAGAGGTAGAAAGAGGACAGAGGTAGAGAGAGGACAGAGGTAGAGAGAGGACAGAGGTAGAAAGAGGACAGAGGTAGAAAGAGGACAGAGGTAGAGAGAGGACAGAGGTAGAGAGAGGAGAGAGGTAGAAAGAGGACAGAGGTAGAGAGTGGACAGAGGTAGAGAGAGGACAGATGTAGAAAGAGGACAGAGGTAGAAAGAGGACAGAGGTAGAGAGAGGAGAGTGGTAGAAAGAGGACAGAGGTAGAGAGTGGACAGAGGTAGAGAGAAGACAGAGATAGAGAGAGGACAGAGGTAGAGAGAGGAGAGAGGTAGAAAGAGGACAGAGGTAGAGAGAGGACAAAGGTAGAGAGAGGACAGAGGTAGAGAGAGGAGAGAGGTAGAAAGAGGACAGAGGTAGAGAGAGGACAAAGGTAGAGAGAGGACAGAGGTAGAGAGAGGAGAGAGGTAGAGAGAGGAGAGAGGTAGAGAGAGGAGAGAGGTAGAAAGAGGACAGAGGTAGAGAGAGGACAGAGGTAGAGAGAGGACAGAGGTAGAAAGAGGACAGAGGTAGAAAGAGGACAGAGGTAGAGAGAGGACAGAGGTAGAGAGAGGAGAGAGGTAGAAAGAGGACAGAGGTAGAGAGTGGACAGAGGTAGAGAGAGGACAGATGTAGAAAGAGGACAGAGGTAGAAAGAGGACAGAGGTAGAGAGAGGAGAGTGGTAGAAAGAGGACAGAGGTAGAGAGTGGACAGAGGTAGAGAGAAGACAGAGATAGAGAGAGGAGAGAGGTAGAGAGAGGAGAGAGGTAGAAAGAGGACAGAGGTAGAGAGAGGACAGAGGTAGAGAGAGGACAGAGGTAGAGAGTGGACAGAGGTAGAGAGAGGACAGAGGTAGAGAGTGGACATAGGTAGAGAGAGGACAGAGGTAGAAAGAGGACAGAGGTAGAGAGTGGACAGAGGTAGAGAGAGGACAGAGGTAGAGAGTGGACAGAGGTAGAGAGAGGACGGAGGTAGAAAGAGGACAGAGGTAGAAAGAGGACAGAGGTAGAGAGAGGACAGAGGTAGAGAGAGGAGAGAGGTAGAAAGAGGACAGAGGTAGAGAGTGGACAGAGGTAAAGAGAGGACAGAGGTAGAGAGTGGACAGAGGTAGAGAGAGGACAGAGGTAGAAAGAGGACAGAGGTAGAGAGAGGACAGAGGTAGAGAGAGGAGAGAGGTAGAAAGAGGACAGAGGTAGAGAGTGGACAGAGGTAGAGAGAGGACAGAGGTAGAGAGAGGAGAGAGGTAGAGAGAGGAGAGAGGTAGAAAGAGGACAGAGGTAGAGAGAGGACAGAGGTAGAGAGAGGACAGAGGTAGAGAGAGGAGAGAGGTAGAAAGGGGAGAGAGGTAGAAAGGGGACAGAGGTAGAGAGAGGA
This sequence comes from Oncorhynchus gorbuscha, assembly GCF_021184085.1. Classification (NCBI taxonomy): domain Eukaryota; kingdom Metazoa; phylum Chordata; class Actinopteri; order Salmoniformes; family Salmonidae; genus Oncorhynchus; species Oncorhynchus gorbuscha. The sequence continues at coordinate 59,381,968 of NC_060183.1, read as the reverse complement.
CAGAGGTAGAGAGAGGAGAGAGGTAGAGAGAGGAGAGAGGTAGAGAGAGGAGAGAGGAAGAAAGAGGACAGAGGTAGAGAGAGGAGAGAGGTAGAGAGAGGAGAGAGGTAGAGAGAGGAGAGAGGTAGAAAGAGGACAGAGGTAGAGAGAGGACAGAGGTAGAGAGAGGAGAGAGGTAGCGAGAGGAGAGAGGTAGAAAGAGGACAGAGGTAGAGAGAGAGGACAGAGGTAGAGAGGGGACAGAGGTAGAGAGAGGACAGAGGTAGAGAGGGGAGAGAGGTAGAAAGAGGACAGAGGTAGAGAGAGGACAGAGGTAGAGAGAGGAGAGAGGTAGAGAGAGGAGAGAGGTAGAAAGAGGACAGAGGTAGAGAGAGAGGACAGAGGTAGAGAGAGGACAGAGGTAGAGAGAGGACAGAGGGAGGAGAGCCGGTGACTCATCCCCAGCTGGCTGAGTGGGCGGAGGGGTGTTTTCTCCTTCTCTTTCATCCTCTCATTAGCCGACGACCTGCTGCATGTCTCTTCTGTGGGCATGCAGAGAAAAAGAGGAGAGCTGGTCTCTGTTCTCCATTCTATCAGCTCACACTCACACCATCCGTCACGCAACGATAGTGATGAGGCTTGCTCTTTTTTAGGGTTGAGGGGTTAGGGAATGTTTGAAAAAGTGTTTTAAAAAGTGTTTTAATCACAATATAAAACTAGTTTGATCCCTCTCTCTCTCTCTCTCTCTCTCTCTCTCTCTCTCTCTCTCTCTCTCTCTCTCTCTTTCTCTCTCTCTCTATCTCTCTCTCTCTCTCATATTTCATCCTCATGTCTCACAATTCTCCACCCATACGTGGTAGCTATGTTTGACCCTGTCTTCATTAGACATGTTGTTGTCCTGGTGAACAATCACAAGGCATTCTGAAGAGATGAAGGGAGGAGAGGAAATGTTTACATATTAGAAATGAGCTATTATACAGAATGAATGGCATGAATAAGGAACGACAGGCTGGCAGTTAAGAGGGGAAAACAGACAGAGCACACAATGATATTGGTTGTTAGTGAAATGTCACTCAAAGCTATGAAGAGGCGTAACACTTTAAGCTGGTCCATGAAGAAGGCTTCTGTATTTTTCTCTTTGATCTAGGCCAGCTATTCCCCAAACTGGGGTACGCATCGGGGGTACGCCAAATAAAAATGTGATTCATGTCCTTTTTTTTTACAAACATTTTTCTTTTTCTTCACATTTTCAAACAGTCCATTTAGTGAGGCCCGCCTCCATAGAGACACATACCAGAGAGGTACTACACCTGCACCTGTCGACAACACACGTTGTTCTGCTTCCACAAACACATCCAATGCTAGCATCAGTAATTCCACATTTGTTGTTTGCCCAGCTAGCATGGACACTGACAGTTGTGAATCTGATGCAGCCGAAGAGCTACTGCCCCCTTACCCAGGGAAAGCACCGATCAACAGACAGGGACGTTGGACCATCGAAATGACGCAAATATGATGAGAACTACATTGATTTGGGGTTCACTTCTATTGGGAGTAGTGCCTTTCCTCAGCCACAGTGTGTTATATGTGCAAAAGTACTATCTCACAACTCGATGAAACCTTCACTCTTGCGCAGACAAAACATGCCAATTTGAAAAATAAGCCACGGGAGTTTTTTGAGCGAGAATTAAGATGACTTTCGAGTAGTAAGACATGTATAAAAGCAACAGATACCATTAATGAGAAGGGTCCAGAAGAGTCTTATATGGTGAGCTACCGAGTGGCTAGGACAGGCAAGCCCCATACTATTGTGGAGGACGTAATTGTTCCTGCTGCCGCGGATATGGCTGGGACAAGGCTGAGGGAAAGGCCAACAACAACTATACAGCAGTGACATGGCAGGACATGTTTTGAAACAATTACTGCTTCGCATACAATGATATGGGCAGCAACCATGTAACACTTTTACAACATACAGAAGTGTGCTGGTTATCAAGGAGCAAAGGATTGACACGTTTTTTTGAATTGAGAGACGGGCTTAAAGTTTCCTTTACTGAACATCATTTTCCCTTGTCTGACCGTTTGCATGATGATGAGTTTCTAACACGACTGGCCTGGGTGATGTTTTTTCTCGCCTGAATGATCTGAGTCTAGGATTACAGGGACTCTTTGCAACTATATTCAATGTGTGGGACATAATTGAGGCTATGATTAAGACGTTGGAGCAATTCTCTGTCTGCGTTAACAAGGACAACACACAGCTATTTCCATCATTCTATGATTTCTTGTGTGCAAATGAATTTAAGCTTACGGACAATGTCAAATGTGATATAGTGAAGCACCTGAGTGAGTTGGGTGCGCAATTACGCAGGTACTTTCCCTAAGCGCATGACACAAACAACTGGATTAGTTATCTCTTTCATGCCCTGCCTCCAGTCCACTTACCGATATCTGAACAAGAGAGCCTCATCGAAATTTCAACAAGCGGTTCTGTGAAAATTTAATTGAATCAGAAGCCACTTCCAGATTTCTGTATGAGGCTCAAGATTATCCTGCCTTGGCAAATCATGCTGTTAAGACACTGCTGCCCTTTGCAACCACGTACCTAATGTGAGAGTGGATTCTCGGCCCTCACTAGCATGAAAACTCAAAATACAGGTAATTATTTTAGACTGAGACTCTCTCCAATACAACCGAACATTGCAGAGTTATGAGCATCCTTTCAAGCACACCCTTCTCATTAACCTTTGGTGAGTTAGTCACAATTTTCGAACAAATAAGGTTTCATATGTAAGATGGCTAAATAAAGAGCAAACTGATTGATTATTATTATATTATTATTTGTGCCCTGGTCCTATAAGACCTCTTTGTCACTTCCCAGGAACCGGGTTGTAACAACAACTCACACTCATTCTTATGTTTAATAAATGTATTGTATTGTACATATATATGGTTATGTAGCAACAGGTACATATATACAGTTATGTAGCAGCAGGTACATATATACAGTTATGTAGCAACAGGTAGATATATACATTATGTAGCATCAGGTGCATATATACAGTTATGTAGCAGCAGGTAGATATATACGTTATGTGGCAGCAGGTAGATATATACAGTTATGTAGCAGCAGGTAGATATATACAGTTATGTAGCATCAGGTGCATATATACAGTTATGTAGCAGCAGGTAGATATATACGTTATGTAGCAGCAGGTAGATATACACGTTATGTAGCAGCAGGTAGATATATACGTTATGTAGCAGCAGGTACATATATACAGTTATGTAGCAGCAGGTAGATATATACGTTATGTAGCAGCAGGTAGATATATACGTTATGTAGCAGCAGGTAGATATATACGTTATGTAGCAGCAGGTAGATATATACATTATGTAGCAGCAGGTAGATATATACATTATGTAGCAGCAGGTAGATATATACATTATGTAGCAGCAGGTAGATATATACAGTTATGTAGCATCAGGTAGATATACACGTTATGTAGCAGCAGGTAGATATATACAGTTATGTAGCAGCAGGTAGATATATACATTATGTAGCAGCAGGTAGATATATACATTATGTAGCAGCAGGTAGATATATACGTTATGTAGCAGCAGGTAGATATATACAGTTATGTAGCAGCAGGTAGATATATACGTTATGTAGCAGCAGGTAGATATACACGTTATGTAGCAGCAGGTAGATATATACAGTTATGTAGCATCAGGTAGATATATACGTTATGTAGCAGCAGGTACATATATACAGTTATGTAGCAGCAGGTAGATATATACAGTTATGTAGCAGCAGGTAGATATATACGTTATGTAGCATCAGGTACATATATACGTTATGTAGCAGCAGGTACATATATACAGTTATGTAGCAGCAGGTAGATATATACAGTTATGTAGCATCAGGTGCATATATACAGTTATGTAGCAGCAGGTAGATATATACGTTATGTAGCAGCAGGTAGATATACACGTTATGTAGCAGCAGGTAGATATATACGTTATGTAGCAGCAGGTACATATATACAGTTATGTAGCAGCAGGTAGATATATACAGTTATGTAGCATCAGGTGCATATATACAGTTATGTAGCAGCAGGTAGATATATACGTTATGTAGCAGCAGGTAGATATACACGTTATGTAGCAGCAGGTAGATATATACGTTATGTAGCAGCAGGTACATATATACAGTTATGTAGCAGCAGGTAGATATATACGTTATGTAGCAGCAGGTAGATATATACGTTATGTAGCAGCAGGTAGATATACACGTTATGTAGCAGCAGGTAGATATATACGTTATGTAGCGTTATGTAGCAGCAGGTAGTACATATATACAGTTATGTAGCATCAGGTAGCATATATACAGTTATGTAGCAGCAGGTAGATATATACGTTATGTAGCAGCAGGTAGATATACACGTTATGTAGCAGCAGGTAGATATATACGTTATGTAGCAGCAGGTACATATATACAGTTATGTAGCAGCAGGTAGATATATACGTTATGTAGCAGCAGGTAGATATATACATTATAGCATGTAGCAGCAGGTAGATATATACATTATGTAGCAGCAGGTAGATATATACATTATGTAGCAGCAGGTAGATATACACGTTATGTAGCAGCAGGTAGATATATACGTTATGTAGCAGCAGGTAGATATATACGTTATGTAGCAGCAGGTAGATATATACATTATGTAGCAGCAGGTAGATATATACAGTTATGTAGCAGCAGGTAGATATATACAGTTATGTAGCAGCAGGTAGATATATACAGTTATGTAGCAGCAGGTAGATATATACGTTATGTAGCAGCAGGTAGATATATACAGTTATGTAGCAGCAGGTAGATATATACAGTTATGTAGCAGCAGGTAGATATATACAGTTATGTAGCAGCAGGTAGATATATACAGTTATGTAGCAGCAGGTAGATATATACAGTTATGTAGCAGCAGGTAGATATATACAGTTATGTAGCAGCAGGTAGATATATACAGTTATGTAGCAGCAGGTAGATATATACAGTTATGTAGCAGCAGGTAGATATATACAGTTATGTAGCAGCAGGTAGCAGTTATGTAGCAGCAGGTAGATATACACGTTATGTAGCAGCAGGTAGATATATACGTTATGTAGCAGCAGGTAGATATATACAGTTATGTAGCAGCAGGTAGATATATACAGTTATGTAGCAGCAGGTAGATATATACAGTTATGTAGCAGCAGGTAGATATATACAGTTATGTAGCAGCAGGTAGATATACACGTTATGTAGCAGCAGGTAGATATATACATTATGTAGCAGCAGGTAGATATATACATTATGTAGCAGCAGGTAGATATATACGTTATGTAGCAGCAGGTAGATATATACGTTATGTAGCATCAGGTAGATATATACGTTATGTAGCAGCAGGTAGATAGCAGGTACGTTATGTAGCAGCAGGTAGTTATGTAGCAGCAGGTAGATATATACGTTATGTAGCAGCAGGTAGATATATACAGTTATGTAGCAGCGTTATGTAGCAGCAGGTAGATATATACAGTTATGTAGCAGCAGGTAGATATATACGTTATGTAGCAGCAGGTAGATATATACGTTATGTAGCAGCAGGTAGATATACACGTTATGTAGCAGCAGGTAGATATATACGTTATGTAGCAGCAGGTACATATATACAGTTATGTAGCAGCAGGTAGATATATACGTTATGTAGCAGCAGGTAGATATATACGTTATGTAGCAGCAGGTAGATATATACATTATGTAGCAGCAGGTAGATATATACATTATGTAGCAGCAGGTAGATATACACGTTATGTAGCAGCAGGTAGATATATACGTTATGTAGCAGCAGGTAGATATATACGTTATGTAGCAGCAGGTAGATATATACATTATGTAGCAGCAGGTAGATATATACAGTTATGTAGCAGCAGGTAGATATATACAGTTATGTAGCAGCAGGTAGATATATACGTTATACAGTTATGTAGCAGCAGGTAGATATATACGTTATGTAGCAGCAGGTAGATATATACGTTATGTAGCAGCAGGTTATGTAGCAGCAGGTAGATATATACAGTTATGTAGCAGCAGGTAGATATATACAGTTATGTAGCAGCAGGTAGATATATACAGTTATGTAGCAGCAGGTAGATATATAGTTATGTAGCAGGTAGATAGTTATGTTATGTAGCAGCAGGTAGATATATACAGTTATGTAGCAGCAGGTAGATATATACAGTTATGTAGCAGCAGGTAGATATATACGTTATGTAGCAGCAGGTAGATATATACAGTTATGTAGCAGCAGGTAGATATACACGTTATGTAGCAGCAGGTAGATATATACGTTATGTAGCAGCAGGTAGATATATACAGTTATGTAGCAGCAGGTAGATATATACAGTTATGTAGCAGCAGGTAGATATATACAGTTATGTAGCAGCAGGTAGATATATACAGTTATAGCAGCAGTTATGTAGCAGCAGGTAGATATACACGTTATGTAGCAGCAGGTAGATAGATATACGTTATGTAGCAGCAGGTAGATACGTTATGTAGCAGCAGTTATGTAGCAGCAGGTAGATATATACAGTTATGTAGCAGCAGGTAGATATATACAGTTATGTAGCAGCAGGTAGATATATACAGTTATGTAGCAGCAGGTAGATATATACAGTTATGTAGCAGCAGGTAGATATATACGTTATGTAGCAGCAGGTAGATATATACAGTTATGTAGCAGCAGGTAGATATATACGTTATGTAGCAGCAGGTAGATATACACGTTATGTAGCAGCAGGTAGATATATACAGTTATGTAGCAGCAGGTAGATATATACAGTTATGTAGCATCAGGTAGATATATACAGTTATGTAGCAGCAGGTAGATATATACAGTTATGTAGCAGCAGGTAGATATATATAGTTATGTAGCATCAGGTACATATATACAATTATGTAGCAGCAGGTACATATATACAGTTATGTAGCATCAGGTACATATATACAGTTATGTAGCAGCAGGTACATATATACAGTTATGTAACAGCAGGTAGATAAATACATTATGTAGCAACAGGTACATATATACAGTTATGTAGCAGCAGGTACATATATACAGTTATGTAGCAGCAGGTACATATATACAGTTAAGTAGCAGCAGGTAGATAAATACATTATGTAGCAGCAGGTACATATATACAGTTATGTAACAGCAGGTAGATAAATACATTATGTAGCAACAGGTACATATATACAGTTATGTAGCAGCAGGTACATATATACAGTTATGTAGCAGCAGGTACATATATACAGTTAAGTAGCAGCAGGTAGATATATACATTATGTAGCAACAGGTACATATATACAGTTATGTAGCAGCAGGTACATATATACAGTTATGTAGCAGCAGGTAGATATATACAGTTATGTAGCAGCAGGTACATATATACAGTTATGTAGCATCAGGTAGATATATACAGTTATGTAGCAGCAGGTACATATATACAGTTATGTAGCATCAGGTAGATATATACAGTTATGTAGCATCAGGTACATATATACAGTTATGTAGCATCAGGTACATATATACAGTTATGTAGCATCAGGTAGATATATACAGTTATGTAGCATCAGGTACATATATACAGTTATGTAGCAGCAGGTACATATATACAGTTATGTAGCAACAGGTAGATATATACAGTTATGTAGCAACAGGTACATATATACAGTTATGTAGCATCAGGTAGATATATACAGTTATGTAGCATCAGGTACATATATACAGTTATGTAGCATCAGGTAGATATATACAGTTATGTAGCATCAGGTACAAATATACAGTTATGTAACAACAGGTAGATATATACAGTTATGTAGCAGCAGGTACATATATACAGTTATGTAGCAGCAGGTAGATATATACATTATGTAGCAGCAGGTACATATATACGGTTATGTAACAACAGGTAGATATATACAGTTATGTAGCATCAGGTACATATATACAGTTATGTAGCAGCAGGTACATATATACAGTTATGTAGCAACAGGTAGATATATACAGTTATGTAGCAGCAGGTACATATATACAGTTATGTAGCAGCAGGTAGATATATACATTATGTAGCAACAGGTAGATATATACATTATGTAGCAACAGGTAGATATATACAGTTATGTAGCATCAGGTACATATATACAGTTATGTAGCAACAGGTACATATATACGGTTATGTAGCAGCAGTTGAATGGTCCAATGTTACTTAAAACACTCATCTGACAGACCTAAATTATGAAATAATTTCTGAAATCTTTATTTAAAAAAATGTTGTGCACGTCTCTCTCACACTTTTTATCTTATTGGTTAAGTCACAAATGGCACCCTATTCCCTACATATATACTGCACTACTTTCCACAGTGCTCTGGTCAAAAGAAGTACACTATGTAGAGTGCCATTTGGGGCACATACACTCTCTTTCCCTTATTAACTCACTTCCTCCTCTAAATGATTCTTCCCTTCTTTTCCTCCTCCTCCTCCTCCTCCCCCTCCTCCCCCTTCTCCCTCTCTCCCCATATCCTTCTCCTCCTCCTCCTCCTTCTCCCTCTCTCCCCATATCCATCTCCTCCTTCTCCTCCTCCCTCTCTCCCCATATCCTTCTCCTCCTCCTCCTCCTCCTTCTCCCTCTCTCCCCATATCCATCTCCTCCTCCTCCCCCTCCTCCTCCTTCTCCCTCTCTCCCCATATCCATCTCCTCCTCCTCCTTCTCCCTCTCTCCCCATATCCTTCTCCTCCTCCTCCTTCTCCCTCTCTCCCCATATCCATCTCCTCCTCCTCCTTCTCCCTCTCTCCCCATATCCATCTCCTCCTCCTCCTTCTCCCTCTCTCCCCATATGCATCTCCTCCTCCTCCTCCTCCTCCTCCCTCTCTTCTCATATCCATCTCCTCCTCCTCCTCCCTCTCTCCCCATCTCCATCTCCTCTTCCTCTTCCTCCTCCCCCTCCTCCTTCTCCCTCTCTCCCCATCTGCCCACAGGAACTTCCGGAAGCATCTTAGAATGGTGGGCAGCAGGAGAATGAAGGCACAGAGTGAGTCACAGTGTTACTGTGTGCTGTGTTTTCTCCCAACATGTCCTCCCCCATCAGTGGTTTTGTGTCTTGTTGTCTTTGTGTTTATGCATGGCCCTGTGTGTGATGTGCGCTATCGCTATGTATATTGGTGTGTGGCATGCCGAGTGTCTGTGTGTTGGCACACGTTTGATGAACCTACAGTGTGTGTGTTATAGCTGGTGTTGAGGCATAATCGATGCTGGATATGCTAATCGTTAAGCTAATGAATGAAATATCTCCCCAGTCTCTCATTGGTGAGGCTGCATTTGTTGCACCTAGCTAAACTCATCCACCCAGGGATGGTGTGTGTGTGTGTGTGTGTGTGTGTGTGTGTGTGTGTGTGTGTGTGTGTGTGTGTGTGTGTGTGTGTGTGTGTGTGTGTGTGTGTGTGTGTGTGTGTGTGTGTGTGTGTGTGTGTGTGTGTGTGTGTGTGTGTGTGTGTGTGTGTGTGTGTGTGTGTGTGTGTGTGTGTGTGTGTGCGTGCGTGTGTGTGTGCGTGAGCATACGTGTGCGTGTGAGCATACGTGTGCGTACATGCTTGTGTGTATGTACAATGAACCGTGTGTTGGGTGTTCAGGGTGTATGTGTTAAGGGTGTATGTGTTAAGGGTGTATGTGTTCAGGGTGTGTCTGTTCAGGGTGTGTGTGTTCAGGGTGTGTGTGTTCAGGGTATGTCTGTTCAGGGTGTGTGTGTTCAGGGTGTGTGTGTTCAGGGTGTGTGTGTTAAGGGTGTATGTGTTCAGGGTGTGTCTGTTCAGGGTGTGTCTGTTCAGGGTGTGTCTGTTCATGGTGTGTGTGTTCAGGGTGTGTGTGTTCAGGGTGTGTGTGTTCAGGGTGTATGTGTTAAGGGTGTATGTGTTCAGGGTGTGTGTGTTCAGGGTGTGTGTGTTCAGGGTGTGTGTATGGTGCATGGGTGTGTGACTTTCTCTCCCCACCTTCACTAGCATTTGCCGAGCGTAGAGCGAAGAGTTTCAACCGCTCCTGGAGTGACCCCACCCCTGTCAAGAATGACTCTTCACATGCCACCAGAGACAGTGAGTCAATACAGTCACACACATTAATAGACACACTCACTAAAACACACACAAACAGGCACAAACATTACTATACACACTTACCACATTTAACTCTGTACCATTTATTCCATTCCAGCCATTCAGGGATTCAAACTAGTCACCTTTCGGCAAAATTCGCCGTTTTGAATCCAAAATAGGTGACCTATGTGATTCATGTAGATCTAATGAGACATTTTTGATAAGTCTTTCTCTCTTTCTCAACACAGTGGATAAAAGGGGTATCCCAGGTGTACTCTCTGCCTGAAAGAGATCCATTATGCCAACGGGTATCATGCTCTGCTGGCACATTGTAGAACAGATGTCCACAGGCAGAAAGTGTACAATGTAATGATGTGCTGTGTAGCCCAAAGATATTGTTTTTGTTGTGTTGAACTAGACAGTAACACGTATGTGTGAGTGAGGGTGATTGTCATTTTTTAAACTCATTGAACGTTATTTTTGCACACATGTAGCCTTGTGGCCACTATAATAGAGCAAAAATAGAATGCCGGTTTGTTTAATTCTATTTCTACTTACAGATGTTTTTTCCCCAAGTGCAATATTTATGTGTGTGGTCACAAGCATTCTATTATAAATGCTGTCATGGTAACAAGTGTTCTATTATAAAGGCTGTCATGGTAACAAGTGTTCTATTATAAAGGCTGTCATGGTAACAAGTGTTCTATTCTAAAGGCTGTCATGGTAACAGGCATTCTATTATAAATGCTGTCATGGTAACAAGCGTTCTATTATAAAGGCTGTCATGGTAACAAGCGTTCTATTATAATTGCTGTCATGGTAACAAGCATTCTATTATAAATGCTGTCATGGGAACAAGCATTCTATTATAAACGCTGTCATGGTAACAAGCATTCTATTATAAACGCTGTCATGGTAACAAGCATTCTATTATAAACGCTGTCATGGTAACAAGCATTCTATTATAAAGGCTGTCATGGTAACAAGCATTCTATTATAAACGCTGTCATGGTAACAAGCATTCTATTATAAAGGCTGTCATGGTAACAAGCGTTCTATTATAATTGCTGTCATGGTAACAAACATTCTATTATAAAGGCTGTCATGGTAACAGGCATTCTATTATAAATGCTGTCATGGTAACACGTGTTCTATTATAAAGGCTGTCATGGTAACAAGCGTTCTATTATAATTGCTGTCATGGTAACAAGCATTCTATTATAAGGGCTGTCATGGTAACAGGCGTTCTATTATAAATGCTGTCATGGCTAACTGTAATATTAGTGGGGTTTTTCTCAAGATTTGAGTGTAGTAAAGTCTAGGCAACAATTAACATTGGATTGCTTTCTTAAAAATTTTTTTTTAGGTTGACATCAACCACTTTTTATTTTACACACAGACTTATCATATAGATCATATTCTTTGTTGTTTAATTAGTTTAAACCTGCATTTCCTCCAAGCAGGGATTTATTGCATGTTTCAGTGCAACAAAAAAAAAGTGTCACCTTTTTGCTCTCAGCAGTTTGCATCCCTGGCCATGACAATGAGCCCATCCTCCTTTAGCTCTTCCCACCAGCCTCCACTGATACACACACACACTCACATACAGGCACAGACACAGACAAACACACTTATACACTCACACACAAGTACAAGTATGCTGAAACATTTATGGTAAAATACACACACACACAAATCGGCTGTCCCTGCTGTTGACTCTGACCCTGTCTGTCTGTCTCCTTCTGGCCGTGGGTATGTCTCCAAATTTGTGATGCTCTCTCTCTTTCTCTGTGAGTATTTGCTCTCTTTCTCTGTGAGTATTTGTCTCAAATGGTCTGGGAGTGTGTGAAGCGTCGGTCTGGGAGTGTGTGAAGCGCAGGTCTGGGAGTGTGTGAAGCGCCAGTCTGGGAGTGTGTGAAGCACCGGTCTGGGAGTGTATGAAACGCCGGTCTGGGAGTCTGTGAAGCGCCGGTCTGGGAGTTTGTGAAGCGCCGGTCTGGGAGTGTGTGAAGCGCCGGTCTGGGAGTGTGTGAAGCGCAGGTCTGGGAGTGTGTGAAGCGTCGGTCTGAGAGTGTGTGAAGCGTAGGTCTGGGAGTGTGTGAAGCGTCGGTCATGGAGTGTGTGAAGCACCGGTCTGGGAGTGTGTGAAGCACCGGTCTGGGAGTGTGTGAAGCGTCGGTCTGGGAGTGTGTGAAGCGCAGGTCTGGGAGTGTGTGAAGCGTCGGTCTGGGAGTGTGTGAAGCGCCGGTCTGGGAGTGTGTGAAGCGCAGGTCTGGGAGTGTGTGAAGCGCAGGTCTGGGAGTGTGTGAAGCGCCGGTCTGGGAGTGTGTGAAGCGTCGGTCTGGGAGTGTGTGAAGCGCCGGTCTGGGAGTGTGTGAAGCGCAGGTCTGGGAGTGTGTGAAGCGCAGGTCTGGGAGTGTGTGAAGTGCCGGTCTGGGAGTGTGTGAAGCGTCGGTCTGGGAGTGTGTGAAGCGCAGGTCTGGGAGTGTGTGAAGCGCCGGTCTGGGAGTGTGTGAAGCGTCGGTCTGGGAGTGTGTGAAGCGCAGGTCTGGGAGTGTGTGAAGCGCAGGTCTGGGAGTGTGTGAAGCGTCGGTCTGGGAGTGTGTGAAGCGACGGTCTGGGAGTGTGTGAAGCGCCGGTCTGGGAGCGTCGGTCTGGGAGTGTGAAGCGCAGGTCGTCGGTCTGGGAGTGTGTGAAGCGCAGGTCTGGGAGTGTGTGAAGCGCAGGTCTGGGAGTGTGTGAAGCGCAGGTCTGGGAGTGTGTGAAGCGACGGTCTGGGAGTGTGTGAAACGCAGGTCTGGGAGTGTGTGAAGCACCGGTCTGGGAATGTGTGAAGCGCAGGTCTGGGAGTGTGTGAAGCGCCGGCCTGGGAGTGTGTGAAGCGCCGGTCTGGGAGTGTGTGAAGCGCCGGTCTGGGAGTGTGTGAAGCGCAGGTCTGGGAGTGTGTGAAGCGCCGGTCTGGGAGTGTGTGAAGCGTTGGTTTGGGAGTGTGTGAAGCGCCGGTCTGGGAGTGTGTGAAGCGCAGGTCTGGGAGTGCGTGAGGCGCAGGTCTGGGAGTGTGTGAAGCGTCGGTCTGGGAGTGTGTGAAGCGACGGTCTGGGAGTGTGTGAAGCGCCGGTCTGGGAGTGTGTGAAGCGTCGGTCTGGGAGTGTGTGAAGCGCAGGTATGGGAGTGTGTGAAGCACCAGTCTGGGAGTGTGTGAAGCGTCGGTCTGGGAGTGTGTGAAGCACCAGTCTGGGAGTGTGTGAAGCGTCGGTCTGGGAGTGTGTGAAGCGCAGGTCTTGGAGTGTATGAAGCGTCGGTCTGGGAGTGTGTGAAGCGTCGGTCTGGGAGTGTGTGAAGCGTCGGTCTGGGAGTGTGTGAAGCGTCGGTCTGGGAGTGTGTGAAGCGTCGGTCTGAAGAACCGGTCTGGGAGTGTGTGAAGCGTCGGTCTGGGAGTGTGTGAAGCGTCGGTCTGGGAGTGTGTGAAGCACCGGTCTGGGAGTGTGTGAAGCGTCGGTCTGGGAGTGTGTGAAGCGCAGGTCTGGGAGTGTGTGAAGCGTCGGTCTGGGAGTGTGTGAAGCGTCGGTCTGGGAGTGTGTGAAGCGCGTCAGGTCTGGGAGTGTGTGAAGCGTCAGGTCTGGGAGTGTGTGAAGCACCAGTCTGGGAGTGTGTGAAGCGTCGGTCTGGGAGTGTGTGAAGCGCAGGTCTGGGAGTGTGTGAAGCGCAGGTCTGGGAGTGTGTGAAGCGCAGGTCTGGGAGTGTGTGAAGCGCAGGTCTGGGAGTGTGTGAAGCGTCGGTCTGGGAGTGTGTGAAGCGCAGGTCTGGGAGTGTGTGAAGCGTCGGTCTGGGAGTGTGTGAAGCGTCGGTCTGGGAGTGTGTGAAGCGTCGGTCTGGGAGTGTGTGAAGCGTCGGTCTGGGAGTGTGTGAAGCGTCGGTCTGGGAGTGTGTGAAGCACCGGTCTGGGAGTGTGTGAAGCGTCGGTCTGGGAGTGTGTGAAGCGCAGGTCTGGGAGTGTGTGAAGCGTCGGTCTGGGAGTGTGTGAAGCGTCGGTCTGGGAGTGTGTGAAGCGCAGGTCTGGGAGTGTGTGAAGCGTCGGTCTGGGAGTGTGTGAAGCACCAGTCTGGGAGTGTGTGAAGCGTCGGTCTGGGAGTGTGTGAAGCGCAGGTCTGGGAGTGTGTGAAGCGCAGGTCTGGGAGTGTGTGAAGCGCCGGTCTGGGAGTGTGTGAAGCGTCGGTCTGGGAGTGTGTGAAGCGTCGGTCTGGGAGTGTGTGAAGCGTCGGTCTGGGAGTGTGTGAAGCGTCGGTCTGGGAGTGTGTGAAGCGTCGGTCTGGGAGTGTGTGAAGCGTCGGTCTGGGAGTGTGTGAAGCGTCGGTCTGGGAGTGTGTGAAGCGTCGGTCTGGGAGTGTGTGAAGCGTCGGTCTGGGAGTGTGTGAAGCGTCGGTCTGGGAGTGTGTGAAGCGTCGGTCTGGGAGTGTGTGAAGCGCCGGTCTGGGAGTGTGTGAAGCACCAGTCTGGGAGTGTGAAGCGTCGGTCTGGGAGTGTGTGAAGCGTCGGTCTGGGAGTGTGTGAAGCGTCGGTCTGGGAGTGTGTGAAGCGTCGGTCTGGGAGTGTGTGAAGTGTCGGTCTGGGAGTGTGTGAAGCGTCGGTCTGGGAGTGTGTGAAGCGTCGGTCTGGGAGTGTGTGAAGCACCAGTCTGGGAGTGTGTGAAGCGTCGGTCTGGGAGTGTGTGAAGCGTCGGTCTGGGAGTGTGTGAAGCGTCGGTCTGGGAGTGTGTGAAGAGTCGGTCTGGGAGTGTGTGAAGCACCAGTCTGGGAGTGTGTGAAGCGTCGGTCTGGGAGTGTGTGAAGCGTCGGTCTGGGAGTGTGTGAAGCGTCGGTCTGGGAGTGTGTGAAGCGTCGGTCTGGGAGTGTGTGAAGCGTCGGTCTGGGAGTGTGTGAAGCACCGGTCTGGGAGTGTGTGAAGCGCCGGTCTGGGAGTGTGTGAAGCGTCGGTCTGGGAGTGTGTGAAGCGCCGGTCTGGGAGTGTGTGAAGAGTCGGTCTGGGAGTGTGTGAAGCACCAGTCTGGGAGTGTGTGAAGCGTCGGTCTGGGAGTGTGTGAAGCGTCGGTCTGGGAGTGTGTGAAGCGTCGGTCTGGGAGTGTGTGAAGCGTCGGTCTGGGAGTGTGTGAAGCGCCGGTCTGGGAGTGTGTGAAGCACCGGTCTGGGAGTGTGTGAAGCGTCGGTCTGGGAGTGTGTGAAGCGCAGGTCTGGGAGTGTGTGAAGCGCCGGTCTGGGAGTGTGTGAAGCGCCGGTCTGGGAGTGTGTGTGTATAAGCACTGTATGTTTATATGTCTGCATGTCTTTTTCTCTGTAGTCTCTTGAATGTTTTTCAATGTTTGTGTGTTTGTTTCTGTTTTTCCATCTCCTTTGTGCCTCTGTGTCTCACACAGTCTGATGATAGAGGTTACTGTTTATGACATTGAAATGGCACCAGGTATATTTGTGTCTTGAAACGTTTTTCTCTGACAGCCCAGTGTTTTTATCCTAATGATTGGCACAAGCTGTTGATCTACCCTGTCACCTTTCCCATTCTCTTTTTACCTCTGCTTTCCTCTTTGACTTGACTATTTTCCTTTATTTTTTTCTGCTTCCACCTATTCCTCTGTATGGTTGTTATCCTCTGTCACATCACCTCTGTCTTTCTTTGTCCCCCACTGTCACTTTATACTACCATCTCTCTCCCTACCACTCTCTCACTCCCTCCATCTTCTTTCTCTCTCCCTGCCACTCTCTCACTCCCTCCATCTGCTTTCTCTCTCCCTGCCACTCTCTCTCTCTCCCTCCATCTGCCTTTCTCTCTCCCTGCCACTCTCTCTCTCTCCCTCCATCTGCCTTTCTCTCTCCCTGCCACTCTCTCTCTCTCCCTCCATCTGCCTTTCTCTCTCCCTGCCACTCTCTCTCTCTCTCTCCATCTGCCTTTCTCTCTCCCTGCCACTCTCTCTCTCTCCCTCCATCTGCCTTTCTCTCTCCCTGCCTCTCTCTCTCTCTCCCTCCATCTGCCTTTCTCTCTCCCTGCCACTCTCTCACTCCCTCCATCTGCTTTCTCTCTCCCTGCCACTCTCTCTCTCCCTCCATCTGCCTTTCTCTCTCCCTGCCACTCTCTCTCTCCCCCTCCATCTGCTTTCTCTCTCCCTGCCACTCTCTCTCTCTCCCTCCATCTGCCTTTCTCTCTCCCTGCCACTCTCTCACTCCCTCCATCTGCTTTCTCTCTCCCTGCCACTCTCTCTCTCCCCCTACATCTGCCTTTCTCTCTCCCTGCCACTCTCTCTCTCCCTCCATCTGCCTTTCTCTCTCCCTGCCACTCTCTCTCTCTCCCTCCATCTGCCTTTCTCTCTCCCTGCCACTCTCTCTCTCCCCCTCCATCTGCCTTTCTCTCACCCTGCCACTCTCTCTCTCTCCCTCCATCTGCCTTTCTCTCTCCCTGCCACTCTCTCTCTCTCCCTACATCTGCCTTTCTCTCTCCCTGCCACTCTCTCTCTCTCCCTCCATCTGCCTTTCTCTCTCCCTGCCACTCTCTCTCTCCCTCCATCTGCCTTTCTCTCTCCCTGCCACTCTCTCTCTCTCTCCCTCCATCTGCCTTTCTCTCTCCCTGCCACTCTCTCTCTCTCCCTCCATCTGCCTTTCTCTCTCCCTGCCACTCTCTCTCTCCCCCTCCATCTGCCTTTCTCTCTCCCTGCCACTCTCTCTCCCTCCATCTGCCTTTCTCATTCTTTCTCTATTATTCCATTGCTTGCTTTCTCTCTGTCCATCTCTTCCCCTCCTCTACCTCCCCCCTCTCTTACTCCATGTCCCCCCTCTTCTCATCCAATCTTTCTCCCGTCTCCTCCCCTACTCTCTCTCTAACAGTGTGCCTGCTCTCTTTGTTGGGGGATAGGTGGGGACCTGCCAGCCTCTTGTGGGACTCTGGATGAGGGGGAGCGTGAGGACCTAGACTGGGAGGAGGAGAGGGAGATGGAGAGACTGGCCTGTGAGGGAGATGACTTCATCCCACCCAAAATTATGGTGAGGAACTAGGGTTGAACAATTCTTCTAACTTTCCCAGAGTTCCCAGGTTTACCCAAAGAGGACTGGCTGCATGTGAGCATGTTTACTGTGTTGGAATGTCACGGCTGTCATGATTCTTTAAGATATGAATGAAAATAGGAGATTGACAAGAAGCTAACAGCCTACAGGAGAGGCAGCAGAATCTGGAGGATGCTCATCTTCTGTCAGGTGATAGAGGGAGAAAGTAGAGAGAGAGAGAGAAAGGGGAAGAGAGAGAGATGACAATGATTATGAAAGAACAAAAGAAAATGTGTTTTATGCTGAATTCTGTCATTCCCAGTGGAACGACAGATTACATCTCAATTAGTGACATAACTCTGGAGGTCGAGGGGATAATTGTGTTTTTCTCTCAATGAGATCCTGCTATGTTATGTGAGTGCCAAGTAGTACTCAAATGTACTCAAAAGACCTTATATAAATCAATGGGCTACTTTTTGATCCTTAACTGAATTAAAGTGGAATCCTGTTTGATACCAGTACATACGCTGAGTGTACAAAATATTGGGAACATCTGCTATTTTCATGACATAGACTGTCCAGGTGAATCAAGGTTGAACTCTATGATCATTGATGTCACTTGTTAAATCCACTTCAATCAGTAGAGATGAAGGGGAGGAGACAGGTTCAAGGAGTTTTAAGCCTTGAGACAATTGAGACATGGATGGTGAATGTGTGCCATTCAGAGGATGAATGGTCAAGACAAAATATTTATGTGCCTTTGAACTAGGTATGGTAGTATGTGCCAGGCGCACCGGTTTGAGTGTGTCAAGAACTGCAATGCTGCTGGGTTTTTCACGCTCAACCGTTTCCCTTGTGTATCAAGAATGGTCCACCACCCAAAGGACATCCAGCCAACTTGACACAACTGTGGGAAGCATTGGAGTCAACATGGGCCAGCATCCCTGTGGAATGCTTTTGACACCTTGTAGAGTCCATTCCTGATGAATTGAGGCTGTTCCGAGGGCAAAAAGGGGTGCAACTTAATATCAGGAAGGTGTTCCTAATGTTTTATACACTCAGTGTACAATGCATCTTGGCTACGCAGACAGACTTGTGTGAATAATGAATGTTCAGGTCCCTACAGGCACTGGTTGACAGACAGAACACAGCAGAGTGAATGGGACACCTCTTTCTCTTCTTCTCTCTTCTTTCTCCATCTCTCACTCTCAGCTGATCTCCTCCAAAGTCCCCAAGGCAGAGTACGTTCCCACCATCATCCGCAGGGATGACCCCTCAATCATCCCCATCCTCTATGTGAGTGACTTTCTCTCTCACACACACACCGTCACCCTGTTCTCTATGTGTCTGTATGCACAGGTGATAAATCAGTTATCATGTATAATATTCAGTAAAGGACTTTATAATCTCTGTCTCCAGGACCATGAACATGCTACGTTTGATGATATCCTCGGTGGGTAAACTGCCCTTTATGTGACTTTGTTTGTTAGTTCTGTTCAAATCTTCATCCTAAATGGCACTATATTCCCTATATAGCGCACTACTTTTAACCAGTCCTATAGGCCCTGATCAAAAGTAGCGCACTATTTTATCTTTCTACTTTATTGAACCTTTATTTAACTTGGCAAGCCAGTTAAGAACATATTCCTATTTACAATGACGACCTATCCTGGCCAAAACCTAACCCAGGACGACGCTGGGCCAATTGTGCGCTGCCCTATGGGACTCCCAATCATGGTCGGTTGTGATATAGTCTGGAATCGAACCAGGGTCTGTAGTGACGCCTCTAGCACTGAGATGCATTACCTTAGACCACTGGGCCACTCAGGAGTAGTGTGCCATTTGGGACGCAGACATGTTTGTGGAGTGAGACACATTATGCAGTGAAAATGATGCTGTGTTCCATATTGCTGTCTTTCAGTGTGAGGAAATCTATTTTTACTGTACTGCTTGTTGCTCTCATTCTAACCCCTCTCTTTTTCTCTCTCTTTCTTCCTCTCTAACCCCTCTCTTTTTCTCTCTCTTTCTCTCTCTCTAACCCCTCTCTCTTTCTCTCTCTCTAACCCCTCTCTTTTTCTCTCTCTTTCTCTCTCTCTAACCCCTCTCTCTGTTTCTCTCTCTCTAACCCCTCTCTCTGTCTCTCTCTCTAACCCCTCTCTCTTTCTCTCTCTCTAACCCCTCTCTCTTTCTCTCTCGCTAACCCCTCTCTCTTTCTCTCTCTCTAACCCCTCTCTCTTTCTCTCTCCCTAACCCCTCTCTGTTTCTCTTTCTCTAACCCCTCTCTCTTTCTCTCTCTCTAACCCCTCTCTGTTTCTCTTTCTCTAACCCCTCTCTCTTTCTCTCTCTCTAACCCCTCTCACTTTCTCTCTCTCTAACCCCTCTCTCTTTCTCTCTCCCTAACCCTCTCTGTTTCTCTTTCTCTAACCCCTCTCTCTTTCTCTCTCCCTAACCCCTCTCTGTTTCTCTTTCTCTAACCCCTCTCTCTTTCTCTCTCTCTAACCCCTCTCTCTTTCTCTCTCTCTAACCCCTCTCTGTTTCTCTTTCTCTAACCCCTCTCTCTTTCTCTCTCTCTAACCCCTCTCTGTTTTTCTCTCTCTCTAACCCCTCTCTCTTTCTCTCTTTCTCTCTAACCCCTCTCTTTTTCTCTCTCTCTAACCCCTCTCTGTTTCTCTCTCTCTAACTCCTCTCTGTTTCTCTCTCTCTAACCCCTCTCTGTTTCTCTCTCTCTAACCCCTCTCTGTTTCTCTCTCTCTAACCCCTCTCTGTTTCTCTCTCTCTAACCCCTGTCTGTTTCTCTCTCTCTAACCCCTCTCTGTTTCTCTCTCTCTAACCCCTCTCTGTTTCTCTCTCTCTAACCCCTCTCTGTTTCTCTCTCTCTAACCCCTCTCTGTTTCTATCTCTCTAACCTCTCTCCGTTTCTCTCTCTCTAACCCCTCTCTGTTTCTCTCTCTCTAACCTCTCTCCGTTTCTCTCTCCCTAACCCCTCTCTGTTTCTCTCTCTTCACAGAGGAGATTGACAAGAAGCTAACAGCCTACAGAAGAGGCAGCAGAATCTGGAGGATGCTCATCTTCTGTCAGGTGATACAGGGAGAAAGTAGAGAGAGAGAAAGGGGAAGAGAGAGAGATGACAATGATTATGAAAGAACAAAAGAAAATGTGTTTTATGCTGAATTCTGTCATTCCCAGTGGAAAGATAGATTACACCTCAATTAGTGACATAACTCTGGAGATCGAGGGGATAATTGTGTTTTTCTCTCAATGGGATCCTGCTATGTTATGTGAGTGCCAAGTAGCCGTGTTGGTTTTAATCTTGGCTGGGAACTTGAAAAGCTACATCTCTGTGGGGTTCTTAGGGAGGTCCAGGACATCTGTACCTGTTGAAGAATAAAGTGGCCACATTCGCCAAGGTGGAGAAAGAGGAGGACATGAGTCAGTGAGTGTCATCAGTCTTACTCTTCATACAGCAGCCATAGTCCTTATACCTGTGTGTGTCCCAAATGGCACACAACACTACTTTTGACCAAAGCCTTATGGGCCCTGTGGGCCCTGGCAAAAAGTAGTGCACTGCATAGGGAATAGGGTACCATTTGGGATGCGGACACAGTTCCTGTCTCTGTGTTGGTACTGTTAGAGTAGCAGTATTGTTGTGAACCATGTCGTCCTGCTACAACAGGTTCTGGAGGAGGCTGAGTCGGTTTATGAGCAAAGTGAACCCTGAACCCAACCTCATCCACATTATGGGCTGCTACGTCCTAGGAAACCCCAATGGAGAGAAGGTACACTACATCTCTCACATGTTAAAACACACACATACCAGATTACTGTAGAAAAATTGGTGTTGACTGATCAGATCAAATGATGACATAAAGAGCGTTGTGTTGAACACTGTGTGATGTTTAACAGTGAGAATGGCAGAATGGTGAACTTACTGAATGACAGAGTTGACTGTGTGATATTAGGATGCTTCTTGTGTAAATATTTTCCGTTTGGATTTTAATGACACACACACACACACAAACACACACACACACACACACACACAAACACACACACACACACACACACACACACACACACACACACACACACACACACACACACACACACACACACACACACACACACACACACACACACACACACACACACACACACACACACACACACACACACACACACACACACACACACACACACACACACACACACACACACATATACACACTCCTTACTTTATGTTACTCAATATGGTGCCTTGCTAATATATGGAGAGAGTTGAGAATCGCTGTCTTTATTTCTCCTTCCTCTCTTTCTACTTCTCTCCCTCCTCTCTCTCTACTTCTCTCCCTCTCTCTCTACTTCTCTCCCTCCTCTCTCTCTACTTCTCTCCCTCCTCTCTCTACTTCTCTCCCTCCTCTCTCTCTACTTCTCTCCCTCCTCTCTGTCTACTTCTCTCCTTCCTCTCTCTAATTCTCTCCCTCCTCTCTCTCTACTTCTCTCCCTCCTCTGTCTCTACTTCTCTCCCTCCTCTCTGTCTACTTCTCTCCTTCCTCTCTCTAATTCTCTCCCTCCTCTCTCTCTACTTCTCTCCCTCCCTCTCTCTACTTCTCTCCCTCCTCTCTCTACTTCTCTCCCTCCTCTCTCTCTACTTCTGTCCCTCCTCTCTGTCTACTTCTCTACTTCTCTCCCTCTACTTCTCTCTCTCCTCTCTCTCTACTTCTCTCCCTCCTCTCTCTCTACTTCTCTCTCTCTACTTCTGTCCCTCCTCTCTCTCTACTTCTCTCCCTCCTCTCTTTACTTCTCTCCCTCCTCTCTCTCTACTTCCCTCCCTCCTCTCTCTACTTCTCTCCCTCCTCTCTCTCTACTTCTCACCCTCCTCTCTCTCTACTTCTCTCCCTCCTCTCTTTACTTCTCTCCCTCCTCTCTCTCTACTTCTCTCCCTCCTCTCTCTCTACTTCTCTCCCTCCTCTCTATCAACTTCTCTCCCTCTACTTCTCTCACTCCCCTCTCTCTACTTCTCTCCCTCCTCTCTCTCTACTTCTCTCCCTCCTCTCACTCTACTTCTCTCCCTCCTCTCTCTCAACTTCTCTCCCTCTACTTCTCTCCCTCCTCTCTCTCTACTTCTCTCCCTCCTCTCTCTACTTCTCTCCTCTCTCTACTTCTCTCCCTCCTCTCTCTCTACTTCTCTCCCTCCTCTCTCTCTACTTCTCTCCCTCTACTTCTCTCTCTCCTCTCTATCTACTTCTCTCCCTCCTCTCTCTCTACTTCTATCATCTCTCTACTTCTCTCCCTCCTCTCTCTACTTCCTCCTCTCTCTCTACTTTCTCCTTCTCTACTTCCTCCTCTCTCTCTACTTCTCCTCCTCTCTCTCTCTACTTCTCTCCCTCCTCTCTCTCTACTTCTCTCCTTCCTCTCTCTACTTCTCTCCCTCCTCTCTCTCTACTTCTCTCCCTCCTCACTCTACTTCTCTCCTCTCTCTACTTCTCTCACTCCTCTCTCTCTACTTCTCTCCCTCCTCTCTCTCTACTTCTCTCCCTCCTCTCTCTACTTCTCTCCTCTCTCTACTTCTCTCCCTCCTCTCTCTCTACTTCTCTCCCTCCTCTCTATCTACTTCTCTCCCTCCTCTCTCTCTACTTCTCTCCCTCCTCTCTCTCTACTTCTCTCCTTCCTCTCTCTCTACTTCTCTCCCTCCTCTCTCTCTATTTCTCTCCCTCCTCTTTCTCTACTTCTCTCCTTCCTCTCTCTCTACTTCTCTCCTTCCTCTCTCTACTTCTCTCCTTCCTCTCTCTCCTTCTCTCCCTCCTCTCTCTCTACTTCTCTCCTTCCTCTCTCTCTAATTCTCTCCCTCCTCTCTCTACTTCTCTCCCTCTACTTCTCTCTCTCCCCTCTCTACATCTCTCCCTCATCTCTCTCTACTTCTCTCCTCTCTCTACTTCTCTCCCTCTCTCTCTACTTCTCTCCTCCTCTCTACTTCTCTCCTTCCTCTCTCTCTACTTCTCTCCTCCTCTCTCTACTTCTCTCCTCCACTCTTCTCTCCCTCCTCTCTCTACTACTTCCTCTCTCTCCCTCCACTCTCTCCTTCCTCTCTCTCTCTCTACTTCTCTCCTCCTCTCCTCTACTTCTCTCCCTCCCCTCTCTACTTCTCTTCCCTCCTCTTCTCTACTTTCTCTCCTCCTCTTCTCTCCTCCTTTCTCTCCTCTCTCTTCTCTCTTCTACTTCTCTCCCTCTCTCTCCTTCTCTCCTCCTCTCTCTCTCCCTCTCCCCTCTCTCTACTTCTCTCCTCCTCTCTCTCTAATTCTCTCCCTCCTACTTCTCTCCTTCTCTCTCTCTATCTCATCCTGAGTCATATTTCTGGATTTAGCAGAGAGGCACATGGACAAGTGACTGTGACTCCTACACCATTCTCCACTTAAAGCTTCACTCACACTCCTCACACACACACACACACACACACACACACACACACACACACACACACACACACACACACACACACACACACCACACACACACACACTTTCTCACCACACACACACACACTCACACACTTATACACACTCCTTACTTTATGTTACTCAATATGGTGCCTCTATATTCTCTCCCTTTCTCCTTCCTCCTCTCCTTCTCCCTCCTCTGTCTCTACTTCTCTCTCCCTCTCTGTCTACTTCTCTCCTTCCTCTCTCTAACTTCTCTCCTCTCTCTCTACTTCTCTCCCTCCTCTCTCTAATTTCTCTCCCTCCTCTCTGTCTACTTCTCTCTTCCTCCTCTAATTCTCTCCTACTCTACTTCTCTCCCTCCTCTCTCTCTACTTCTCTCACCCTCCTCTCTCTACTTCTCTCCCTCCTCTCTCTCCCTCCTCTCTGTCTACTTCTCTCTTCTCTCTCTACTTCTCTCTCTCCCTCTCTCTCTTCTCTCCTCCCTCTCTCTACTTCTCTCTCTCCTCCCCTCTCTCTCTCTACTTCTCTCCCTCCTCTCTCTACTTCTCTCCTCTCTCTCTTCTCTCCCTACTCTCTACTTCTCTCTCTACTTCTCTCCCTCCTCTCTCTACTTCTCTCCTCCTTCTCTACTTCTCTCCTCCTCTCTCTACTTCTCTCTCCTCTCTCTCTACTTCTCTCCCTCCTCTCTCTCTACTTCTCTCCCTCCTCTCTATCAACTTCTCTCCCCTCTACTTCTCTCCTCCTCTCTACTCTCTCTTCTCTCCCTCTCTCTCTCTACTTCTCTCCCTCCTCTCTCTCTACTTCTCTCCCTCCTCTCTCTCAACTTCTCTCCTCTACTTCTCTCCCTCCTCTCTCTCTACTTCTCTCCCCTCTCTCTCTTCTCTCTATCATCTCTCTACTTCTCTCCTCCTCTCTCTCTACTTCTCTCACCTCCTCTCTCTACTTCTCTCTCTCTCTCTACTTCTCTCCCTCCTCTCTCTCTACTTCTCCCTCCTCTCCTCTCTCTTTCTCCCTCCCTCTCTCTACTTCTCTCCTCTCTCTCTACTTCTCTCCCTCCTCTCTCTCTACTTCTCTCCCTCTCTCTACTTCCTCTCTCTCTACTTCTCTCACTCCTCTCTCTACTTCTCTCCTCCTCTCTCTCTACTTTCTCTCCTCTCTCTACTTCTCTCCTCTCTCTACTCTCTCCCTCCTTCTCTCTCTACTTCTCTCCCTCCTCTCTATCTACTTCTCTCCCTCCTCTCTCTACTTCTCTCCCTCCTCTCTCTCTACTTCTCTCCTTCCTCTCTCTCTACTTCTCTCCCTCCTCTCTCTCTATTTCTCTCCCTCCTCTTTCTCTACTTCTCTCCTTCCTCTCTCTCTACTTCTCTCCTTCCTCTCTCTACTTCTCTCCTTCCTCTCTCTCCTTCTCTCCCTCCTCTCTCTCTACTTCTCTCCTTCCTCTCTCTCTAATTCTCTCCCTCCTCTCTCTCTACTTCTCTCCCTCTACTTCTCTCTCTCCCCTCTCTATACATCTCTCCCTCATCTCTCTCTACTTCTCTCCTCTCTCTACTTCTCTCCCTCCTCTCTCTACTTCTCTCCTCTCTCTACTTCTCTCCATCCTCTCTCTCTACTTCTCTCCCTCCTCTCTCTCTACGTTTCTCCCTCCTCTCTCTATACTTCTCTCCTCTTTCTACTTCTCTCCCTCCTCTCTTTCTACTTCTCTCCCTCCTCTCTCTCTCTACTTCTCTCCATCCTCTCTCTCTACTTCTCTCCTCTCTCTACTTCTCTCCCTCCTCTCTCTACTTCTCTCCTCTCTCTACTTCTCTCCCTCCTCTCTCTCTACTTCTCTCCCTCTACTTCTCTCTCTCCCCTCTCTATACATCTCTCCCTCATCTCTCTCTACTTCTCTCCCTCCTCTCTCTACTTCTCTCCCTCCTCTCTCTACTTCTCTCCTCTCTCTACTTCTCTCCATCCTCTCTCTCTACTTCTCTCCCTCCTCTCTCTCTACGTTTCTCCCTCCTCTCTCTATACTTCTCTCCTCTTTCTACTCTCCCTCCTCTCTCTCTACTTCTCTCCCTCCTCTCTCTCTCTACTTCTCTCCCTCCTCTCTCTACTTCTCTCCTCTCTCTACTTCTCTCCCTCTTCTCTCTCTACTTCTCTCCCTCTTCTCTCTCTACTTCTCGCCTTCCTCTTTCTCTACTTCTCTCCCTCCTCTCTCTCTACTTCTCTCCTTCCTCTCTCTCTACTTCTCTCCCTCCTCTCTCTACTTCTCTACCTCCTCTCTCTATTTCTCTCCTTCCTCTCTCTCTAATTCTCTCCCTCCTCTCTCTATACTTCTCTCCTTCCTCTCTCTCCTTCTCTCCCTCCTCTCTCTCTACTTCTCTCCTTCCTCTCTCTCTACTTCTCTCCTTCCTCTCTCTCTAATTCTCTCCCTCCTCTCTCTACTTCTCCTCTTCCTCTCTCTCTAATTCTCTCCCCTTCTCTCTATACTTCTCTCCCTCCTCTCTCTCCTTCCTCTCTCTCTACTTCTCTCGTTCCTCTCTCTCTACTTTTCTCCTTCCTCTCTCTCTACTTCTCTCCCTCCTCTCTCTCTACTTCTCTCCTTCCTCTCTCTACTTCTCTCCCTCCTCTCTCTCTACTTCTCTCCCTCCTCTCTCTACTTCTCTCCCTCCTCTCTCTCTACTTCTGTCCCTCCTCTCTCTCTACTTCTCTCCCTCCTCCCTCTCTACTTTTCTCCCTCCTCTCTCTACTTCTCTCCCTCCTCTCTCTCTACTTCTCTCCCTCATCTCTCTACTTCTCTCCCTCCTCTCTCTCTACTTCTCTCTCTCCTCTCTCTCTACTTCTCTCCTTCCTCTCTCTACTTCTCTCCCTCCTCTCTCTAATTCTCTCCCTCCTCTCTCTATACTTCTCTCCTTCCTCTCTCTACATCTCTCCTTCCTCTCGCTCTACTTCTCTCCCTCCTCTCTCTTTCTACTTCTCTCCTTCCTCTCTCTACTTCTCTCCCTCCTCTCTCTCTACTTCTCTCCTTCCTCTCTCTCTACTTCTCTCCCTCCTCTCTCTCTATTTCTCTCCCTCCTCTTTCTCTACTTCTCTCCTTCCTCTCTCTCTACTTCTCTCCTTCCTCTCTCTACTTCTCTCCTTCCTCTCTCTCCTTCTCTCCCTCCTCTCTCTCTACTTCTCTCCTTCCTCTCTCTCTAATTCTCTCCCTCCTCTCTCTACTTCTCTCCCTCTACTTCTCTCTCTCCCCTCTCTATACATCTCTCCCTCATCTCTCTCTACTTCTCTCCTCTCTCTACTTCTCTCCCTCCTCTCTCTACTTCTCTCCCTCCTCTTTCTCTACTTCTCTCCTTCCTCTCTCTCTACTTCTCTCCTTCCTCTCTCTACTTCTCTCCTTCCACTCTCTCCTTCTCTCCCTCCTCTCTCTCTACTTCTCTCCTTCCTCTCTCTCTAATTCTCTCCCTCCTCTCTCTATACTTCTCTCCTTCCTCTCTCTCTATCTCATCCTGAGTCATATTTCTGGATTTAGCAGAGAGGCACATGGACCAAGTGACTGTGACAGGGGAGAGGTTGCTACACCATTCTCCACTTAAAGCCACACGCACACACACACACACACACACACACACACACACACACACACACACACACACACACACACACACACACACACACACACACACACACACACACACACACACACACACACACACACACACACACACACACACACACACACACAAACAGAGTGTGTACACACACATAGACACACTCTCTGCTAAAGTGCTTGGCGTTGTTAGGGCTCTCTGGCGTCTCTGTTGTGAAGTTGTTAAGGGGAGTATACAGTACAGTAAAATGCAGAGGCCAAGATAGCTGTCTGCTTAAGCACTATAAACAACCCTCACAACCCTCTGGTCCCCAGGCTCTGCTCTGCCGTCCTCTTGGCTGTCTCCTCTCTCATTATTTGTCTGACTGTGGATCTAGAGACCACGGAAACAGACAATTTATGTCACAGGTTATGAAAGTGATCGTGTACATCTTATGTATGATGGGTCTTTACCGTATGTATATGTGACCTTGGTTTCTGCATCAGTGTCTATCTGAAGGTTTGAGCATGAA
This sequence comes from Oncorhynchus gorbuscha, assembly GCF_021184085.1. Classification (NCBI taxonomy): domain Eukaryota; kingdom Metazoa; phylum Chordata; class Actinopteri; order Salmoniformes; family Salmonidae; genus Oncorhynchus; species Oncorhynchus gorbuscha. The sequence continues at coordinate 59,354,247 of NC_060183.1, read as the reverse complement.
TTTGTGCATAGGAGGAGTATGTAGAGTGAGTGAGTGAGTGAGTGAGTGAGTGAGTGAGTGGTGAGTGAGTGAGTGAGTGAGTGAGTGAGTGAGTGAGTGAGTGAGTGAGTGAGTGAGTGAGTGAGTGAGTGAGTGAGTGAGTGAGTGTCTCTGCCTGGCTGCCTGCCTGCATAGCTGAGCATTTGCTTGTGCATGCGTGTGTGTGAGACAGATGCAGGACAAATGTCCACTCCTCTCCACTCCTCCTCTCCTCCTCTCCTCCTCTCCTCCTCTCCTCCTCTCCACTCCTCCTCTCCACTCCTCCGCTTCTCTCCTCATTTCCTCTCCTCCTCCTCTCCTCTCCACTCCTCCTCTTCTCTCCTCATCTCCACTCCTCCTCTCCACCACTCCACTCCTCCTCTCCACTCCTCCTCTCCTCCTCTCCACTCCTCCTCTTCTCTCCTCATCTCCACTCCTCCTCTCCACCACTCCACTCCTCCTCTCCACTCCTCCTCTCCACCACTCCACTCCTCCTCTCCACTCCTCCTCTCCTCCTCTCCACTCCTCCTCTCCACTCCTCCTCTCCTCCTCTCCACTCCTCCTCTTCTCTCCTCATCTCCACTCCTCCTCTCCACCACTCCACTCCTCCTCTCCACTCCTCCTCTCCTCCTCTCCACTCCTCCTCTCCACTCCTCCTCTTCTCTCCTCATTTCCTCCTCTCCACTCCTCCTTTCCACTCCTCATCTCCTCTCCTCCTCTCCACTCCTCCTTTCCACTCCTCATCTCCTCTCCTTCTCTCCACTCCTCCTCTCCACTCCTCCTCTTCTCTCCTCATTTCCTCCACTCCACTCCTCCTTTCCACTCCTCATCTCCTCTCCTCCTCTCCACTCCTCCTCTTCTCTCCTCATTTCCACTCTTCTCCTCCTCTCCACTCCTCCTTTCCTCTCCTCCTCTCCTCCTCTCCACTCCTCCTCTTCTCTCCTCATCTCCTCTCCTCCTCTCCACTCCTCCTCTCCACTCCTCCTCTCCTCCTCTCCTCCTCTCCTCCTCTCCACTCCTCCTCTCCTCCTCTCCACTCCTCATCTCCACTCCTCCTCTTCTCCTCTCCTCCTCTCCACTCCTCCTCTTCTCTCCTCATCTCCACTCCACTCCCCTGCCCTTCTCCTCTCCTCGTCTCCACTCCTCCTCTTCTCTCCTCATCTCCACTCCTCCTCTCCACTCCACTCCACTCCCCTCCTCTTCTCCTACTGCTCAGCAGTAGAGTTTTATCACATATTGACTGTGTGATATGTCATCATTTACAGTTTTAATAGGTACTCCTCCTATACTCAGAAATCTGGATCTGGGGATCTGACTCTTAGAATTCTTCTTCTTGACCTTGACCCAATACCCCCAGTGCATTATCATTCCATTTGTATTGGCCTTGACTCAATACCTGAGCGCATTATATTTGTATTGGCCTTGACTCAATATCCCCAACGTGTTATCATTCGATTGTATTGTCCTCGACTCAATACCCCCCATCGCATTATCATTCTGTTTGTCTTGGCTTTGACTCAATACCCCCAGCACATTATCATTCCATTTGTATTGGCTTTGACTCAATACCCCCAGCACATTATCATTCTATTTGTATTGGCTTTGACTCAATACCCCCAGCACATTATCATTCTATTTGTATTGGCCTTGACTCAATACACCCAGCAAATTATCATTCCATTTGTATTGACCTTGACTCAATACACCCAGCAAATTATCATTCCATTTGTATTGGCCTTGACTCAATACACCCAGC
>NC_060183.1:59222473-59344973 GCF_021184085.1 Oncorhynchus gorbuscha | reverse complement strand
CTACTGCTCTCTGTCTCTACTGCTCTTTGTCTCTACTGCTCTCTGTCTCTGCTGCTCTCTGTCTCTACTGCTCTCTGTCTCTACTGCTCTCTGTCTCCACTGCTCTCTGTCTCTACTGCTCTCTGTCTCTACTGCTCTCTGTCTCTACTGCTCTCTGTCTCTGCTACTGCTCTCTGTCTCTACTGCTCTCTGTCTCTGCTACTGCTCTCTGTCTCTACTGATCTCTGTCTCTCCTGCTCTCTGTCTCTACTGCTCTCTGTCTCTACTGCTCTCTGTCTCTACTGCTCTCTGTCTCTGCTACTGCTCTCTGTCTCTACTGCTCTCTGTCTCTGCTACTGCTCTCTGTCTCTACTGTCTCTCTACTGTCTCTGTCTCTACTGCTCTCTGTCTCTACTGCTCTCTGTCTCTACTGCTCTCTGTCTCTACTGCTCTCTGTCTCTGCTACTGCTCTCTGTCTCTACTGCTCTCTGTCTCTACTGCTCTCTGTCTCTACTGCTCTCTGTCTCTACTGCTCTCTGTCTCTACTGCTCTCTGTCTCTACTGCTCTCTGTCTCTACTGCTCTCTGTCTCTACTGCTCTCTGTCTCTACTGCTCTCTGCTACTGCTCTCTGTCTCTACTGCTCTCTGTCCCTCTACTGCTCTCTGTCTCTACTGCTCTCTGTCTCTACTGCTCTCTGTCCCTGCTACTGCTCTCTGTCTCTACTGCTCTCTGTCCCTGCTACTGCTCTCTGTCTCTACTGCTCTCTGTCTCTACTGCTCTCTGTCTCTACTGCTCTCTGTCTCTGCTACTGCTCTCTGTCTCTACTGCTCTCTGTCCCTGCTACTGCTCTCTGTCTCTACTGCTCTCTGTCTCTACTGCTCTCTGTCCCTGCTACTGCTCTCTGTCTCTACTGCTCTCTGTCCCTGCTACTGCTCTCTGTCTCTACTGCTCTCTGTCTCTACTGCTCTCTGTCTCTACTGCTCTCTGTCTCTACTGCTCTTTGTCTCTACTGCTCTCTGTCTCTGCTGCTCTCTGTCTCTACTGCTCTCTGTCTCTACTGCTCTCTGTCTCCACTGCTCTCTGTCTCTACTGGTCTCCGTCTCTACTGCTCTCTGTCTCTGCTACTGCTCTCTGTCTCTACTGCTCTCTGTCTCTACTGCTCTCTGTCTCTACTGCTCTCTGTCTCTGCTACTGCTCTCTGTCTCTACTGCTCTCTGTCTCTGCTACTGCTCTCTGTCTCTACTGCTCTCTGTCTCTACTGCTCTCTGTCTCTGCTACTGCTCTCTGTCTCTACTGCTCTCTGTCCCTGCTACTGCTCTCTGTCTCTACTGCTCTCTGTCTCTACTGCTCTCTGTCCCTGCTACTGCTCTCTGTCTCTACTGCTCTCTGTCCCTGCTACTGCTCTCTGTCTCTACTGCTCTCTGTCTCTACTGATCTCTGTCCCTGCTACTGCTCTCTGTCTCTACTGCTCTCTGTCCCTGCTACTGCTCTCTGTCTCTACTTCTCTCTGTCTCTACTGCTCTCTGTCTCTACTGCTCTCTGTCTCTGCTACTGCTCTCTGTCTCTACTGCTCTCTGTCTCTACTGCTCTCTGTCTCTGCTACTGCTCTCTGTCTCTGCTACTGCTCTCTGTCTCTACTGCTCTCTGTCTCTACTGCTCTCTGTCTTTGCTACTGCTCTCTGTCTCTGCTACTGCTCTCTGTCTCTGCTACTGCTCTCTGTCTCTACTGCTCTCTGTCTCTGCTACTGCTCTCTGTCTCTACTGCTCTCTGTCTCTGCTCCTGCTCTCTGTCCCTGCTATCTCTCTTTCTCAATTTGCTCTCATTTAGATTTTTTCCTCTGTCACTCCTATGGGTCCATTCACTGTAACTAGACCATCTCTCTCCCTCTATTACACACACTGGGTGATTATGTGATATTTTTTTGTGAGTTAGATAAGGTCAGGAAGGTTAATGGCAGACAGTGACTCACTGTGAGAGAGGGTCAAACCAGCCTGCTCCCTGAATAGTGAATGACGTCTCCCATAGCGGCAACACACAATGATAGAAAGTTGAACCATCCATTGCAAATTATATTGTTTTTGAGAATAACCAGTCAAATGTTAAAGAGATTATTATCATATTCAATATCTGTGTGTAACACACACAGTATATTTAGGGTGGGTTGCACCAACATGGTTAAATTCATCTTAGATTCGACCTATAGATTCAATTATATTGAATCAGAGATGTGTTGCACCACTTAGCTCAATTAATCTGGTTTAATATTAAGGTTAGATCTTTAAACTATGATGTCATAATAGATTCACCAAAACAATGATGCTCTAATTCCATTTCTATGGAAACAGACCATCACTGGTCATTGCTAGCAAGCAAAGTGAGTTTTCACTGCAGACTAAATTATAGAATTAATTGCGTTTACGACAGAGCCTTGGCGCGAACCAAGAGTCTCTGATGGCACGGCCGACGCTGCAGTACAGCGCCCTTAACTACTGAGCCACCCGGGAGGCTGCGCTTTTTGTCAAATGAGTTAGCTGGCTAGTTTACTTTTACAAACATGATAAACCAAAGTAACATAACTGTTAATCTCACCAACAATGCAGCAGATACACTGGCTTGTTTAACCTCCTCCAGCGGCACCTGGTCAATGAACACCTGGTCAATGAACACCTGGTCAATGAACACCTGGTCAATGAACACCTGGTCAATGAACACCTGGTCAATGAACACCTGGTCAATGAACACCTGGTCAATGAACACCTGGTCAATGAACACCTGGTCAATGGACACCTGGTCAATGAACACCTGGTCAATGAACACCTGGTCAATGAACACCTGGTCAATGAACACCTGGTCAATGAACACCTGGTCAATGAACACCTGGTCAATGAACACCTGGTCAATGAACACCTGGTCAATGGAGCGACAGGATTCAACCTGGTGTAAAGAATAATTACATTTAACCAGGATACATTTTAAACTAAGCTTTGTGCAACATGATTAATAGACAAAACCTGGATTTCAACCAGTTTAAGAGTTCATGTTGGTGCAACACAATCTAGTATATTAAGGTGGACTCGCTTGAGGGGAACATCTAAACTAGCTCAGTCCTTGTATTTGTAACTAGATAAGGTGCCCTGTAGGGAAACACATCATTGAATGTTTACTTCTTTTATCTAGGAAAAGAGATTATTGAGATGTACTTTGACTTCCGTCTCTTCCGCCTGTGGAAAACCCGCCAGCACTCCAAACTCCTGGATTATGAAGATCTTTTGTGACGGGGCTCCAAGTGAAGTCAACCCTGTAGCATACATACAGTCTATACTGGGGCAGGAGGACCCACTCAACACCACTGCTCAACACAACTGTAACACCCATCATACCTGCTTTCATCCAGGAGAGGGCTGGGAGAGGTGGAAGAGGAGAAGAGTGAGAGGAGTGATAGAGAGGATGAAGAGGAGGAGGATGAAGGGTGACATAGCAGATTTCACGGCGCTGTGTGCCTAACCCATTATTTATTTCAACCCACCTCTTCACCTCCTACGCAACCACAAAGGTCAGGGGTTAAAAAGAGAGAAACCAAGCCAAAGGAATGCTAGAAGGACAAGGAGACCTGAAGATTGGAGATAAAGAGTGATGGAGTATAAACGGAGAGACAGAGGGATGAAGGGATCTTCTGTGCTCCTTCTTTCTCTCCCTCGGGGAAGGTGTCTGAGTTTTGCTCTCTCTTTCTCTCCCTCGGGGGAAGGTGTCTGAGTTGCTCTCTCTTTCTCTCCCTCGGGGAAGGTGTCTGAGATGCTCTCTCTTTCTCTCCCTCGGGGAAGGTGTCTGAGATGCTCTCTCTTTCTCTCCCTCGGGGAAGGTGTCTGAGGTGCTCTCTCTTTCTCTCCCTCGGGGAAGGTGTCTGAGGTGCTCTCTCTTTCTCTCCCTCAGGGAAGGTGTCTGAGGTGCTCTCTCTTTCTCTCCCTCGGGGAAGGTGTCTGAGGGGCTCTCTCTTTCTCTCCCTCGGGGAAGGTGTCTGAGGTGCTCTCGCTTTCTCTCCCTCGGGGAAGGTGTCTGAGGTGCTCTCTCTTTCTCTCCCTCGGGGAAGGTGTCTGAGGGGCTCTCTCTTTCTCTCCCTCGGGGAAGGTGTCTGAGGTGCTCTCTCTTTCTCTCCCTCGGGGAAGGTGTCTGAGGTGCTCTCTCTTTCTCTCCCTCGGGGAAGGTGTCTGAGGGGCTCTCTCTTTCTCTCCCTCGGGGAAGGTGTCTGAGGGGCTCTCTCTTTCTCTCCCTCGGGGAAGGTGTCTGTGATGCTCTCTCTTTCTCTCCCTCGGGGAAGGTGTCTGAGATGCTCTCTCCTTCTCTCCCTCGGGGAAGGTGTCTGAGATGCTCTCTCTTTCTCTCCCTCGGGGAAGGTGTCTGAGGTGCTCTCTCCTTCTCTCCCTCGGGGAAGGTGTCTGAGGTGCTCTCTCTTTCTCTCCCTCAGGGAAGGTGTCTGAGATGCTCTCTCTTTCTCTCCCTCGGGGAAGGTGTCTGAGGTGCTCTCTCCTTCTCTCCCTCGGGGAAGGTGTCTGAGGTGCTCTCTCTTTCTCTCCCTCGGGGAAGGTGTCTGAGATGCTCTCTCCTTCTCTCCCTCGGGGAAGGTGTCTGAGGCGCTCTCGCTTTCTCTCCCTCGGGGAAGGTGTCTGAGATGCTCTCTCCTTCTCTCCCTCGGGGAAGGTGTCTGAGGTGCTCTCTCTTTCTCTCCCTCGGGGAAGGTGTCTGAGATGCTCTCTCCTTCTCTCCCTCGGGGAAGGTGTCTGAGGCGCTCTCTCTTTCTCTCCCTCGGGGAAGGTGTCTGAGGTGCTCTCTCCTTCTCTCCCTCGGGGAAGGTGTCTGAGATGCTCTCTCTTTCTCTCCCTCGGGGAAGGTGTCTGAGGTGCTCTCTCCTTCTCTCCCTCGGGGAAGGTGTCTGAGGTGCTCTCTCTTTCTCTCCCTCGGGGAAGGTGTCTGAGGTGCTCTCTCCTTCTCTCCCTCGGGGAAGGTGTCTGAGGTGCTCTCTCTTTCTCTCCCTCTGGGAAGGTGTCTGAGATGCTCTCGCTTTCTCTCCCTCGGGGAAGGTGTCTGAGGTGCTCTCTCTTTCTCTCCCTCTGGGAAGGTGTCTGAGTTGCTCTCTCTTTCTCTCCCTCGGGGAAGGTGTCTGAGGTGCTCTCTCTTTCTCTCCCTCGGGGAAGGTGTCTGAGGTGCTCTCGCTTTCTCTCTCTCTGGGAAAGTGTCTGAGGTGCTCTCTCTTTCTCTCCCTCTGGGAAGGTGTCTGAGGCTCTCTCTTTCTCTCCCTCGGGGAAGGTGTCTGTGATGCTCTCTCTTTCTCTCCCTCGGGGAAGGTGTCTGAGTTGCTCTCTCTTTCTCTCCCTCGGGGAAGGTGTCTGAGATGCTCTCTCTTTCTCTCCCTCGGGGAAGGTGTCTGAGTTGCTCTCTCTTTCTCTCCCTCGGGGAAGGTGTCTGAGATGCTCTCTCTTTCTCTCCCTCGGGGAAGGTGTCTGAGTTGCTCTCTCTTTCTCTCCCTCTGGGAAGGTGTCTGAGGTGCTCTCTCTTTCTCTCCCTCTGGGAAGGTGTCTGATATGCTCTCTCTTTCTCTCCCTCTGGGAAGGTGTTTGAGTTGCTCTCTCTTTCTCTCCCTCGGGGAAGGTGTCTGTGATGCTCTCTCTTTCTCTCCCTCGGGGAAGGTGTCTGAGATGCTCTCTCTTTCTCTCCCTCTGGGAAGGTGTCTGAGGTGCTTATAGCAATTTTCTGGTTCTGTAGTTGTTGGTTCTTTCAGATAATCTGAATAGGAGAAGCATAAATAAATGTATATACATCCCATGAATATAGTCTAGTTCTAGTCATGCAAATACTCTATATATGAGATTATGATATTTTTGATGTGCATCGTTGGGGTGTTTCTTATGGACTGTTTTCAATAACTCAGGTTTTAGCCATGAAACAATCTCTGTTTGTTTGATCCCCTACTCTATCAGATGTTGTTATCATCATTGCCATTGCTTGGGATGAATGTATATCTCAGAGACATTTATCTTCTATCTATTTCAACTGATTCAGCTCCAGATCCCAAAGTGTAGGGATGATGTGACCACATATACAGCGCCCGTGGCCGTGTGTGTGCGTGTCCGTTTTCCCTCTGTGATATAGCCAAGCTGAACCATTCAATTTCTCACCACAGAGTGAAGTCACTGACACACACTTCCAGCAGATGACTTGTGATGTCAGGTCTGGTGTCATCGCCAACAGCTCAAGCAAGGCTCCTATTAGTGTTGCCCAGTAACAGGAAATGATCAGGGGACTTCTAAAAGGAACAGCTGCTCTGCTTACTGTTGGAAAAGAGAAAGACAACTCCACACTAGTCAAAGCCAGCCTGCTTACACACACAGCATTATTCCCGGCCAAGGTATTCTCTGTAAGCGCCAAATCAACACAACACAACACAAACACATTTGTCTTCCTTTGTGTGGCTGTTCTGTCGGCCTGTGTCATGCTCTTAAAAAATGTTCTGTTTCTGAGGGGAACTAATGGGTGAGGAGTTGAGGGGTAGATATCAATGTCATCACTCAGATGTAGCAATAGATGTGGTGGTGTGTTGGCACTTGAACAATACTTTGACATGGGGACCTTGACCCACCTCCGAAAGCTCTAACTGTTGGAGACCCAGACCCAGACACAGACCCAGACCCAGACCCAGACACAGACCCAGACGAAGACACAGACCCAGACACAGACCCAGACACAGACCCAGACCCAGACCCAGACACAGACACAGACACAGACACAGACCCAGACACAGGCACAGACACAGACCCAGACACAGACACAGACCCAGACGAAGACACAGACCCAGACCCAGAAGCAGACACAGACCCAGACACAGACCCAGACCCAGACCCAGACCCAGACACAGACCCAGACCCAGACCCAGACGAAGACACAGACACAGACCCAGACCCAGACCCAGACCCAGAACCAGACACAGACCCAGACACAGACACAGACACAGACCCAGACACAGACACAGACCCAGAACCAGACCCAGAACCAGACACAGACCCAGACACAGACACAGACACAGACACAGACACAGACACAGACACAGAACCAGAGCTCTTAAATCAGTTCTATATGTACTCTTCCGTTCTCTTCTCTAAAGTTCATATAAGCCTTGGATGCTCCATCTAAAGATGCATACACCCATACTGTGTATCTCTCTGTCCACCGTATCTGATCATTTATGGAACATCAATCTCTATGACTGTACTGTTACCTTTCAAATCGTTTTTTAAAGTGTGAGGGAAAACATAAGAGCGGATTGAGAAGAAATGTAGCAAAAATAAATGAGGATTTGTTTTACCTACAGTTGAATTCGGAAGTTTACATACACCTACATACGCCAACTACATTTAAACTCAGTTTTTCACAATTCCTGACATTTAATCCTAGTAAGAATTCCCTGTTTAGGTCAGTTAGTATTACCACTTTATTTTAAGAATGTGAAATGTCAGAATAATAGTAGAGAGAATGCTTTATTTCAGCTTGTATTTCTTTCATCACATTTACATTTAAGTCATTTAGCAGACGCTCTTATCCAGAGCGACTTAGTGGGTCAGAAGTTCACATACACTCAATTAGTATTTGGTAGCATGGCCTTTAAATTGTTTAACTTGGGTCAAACATTTCAGGTAGCCTTCCACAAGCTTCCCACAATAAGTTGGGTGAATTTTGGCCCATTCCTCCTGACAGAGCTGGTGTAACTAAGTCAGGTCTGTTGGCCTCCTTGCTCGCACACGCTTTTTCAGTTCTGCCCACAAATGTTCTATGGAATTGAGGTCAGGGCTTTGTGATGACCACTCCAATACCTTGACTTTGTTGTCCTTAAGCCATTTTGTCACAACTTTGGAAGTATGCTTGGGGTCGTTGTCCATTTGGAAGACCCATTTGCGACCAAACTTTAACTTCCTGACTGATGTCTTGAGATATTGCTTCGATATATCCACATCATTTTCCTCCCTCATGATGCCACCTACTTTGTGAAGTGCACCAGTCCCTCCTGCAGCAAAGCACCCCCACAACATGATGTTGCCACCCCCGTGCTTCATGGTTAGGATGTTGTTCTTTGGCTTGCAAGCCTCCCCCTTTTTCCTCCAAACATAACGATGGTCATTATGGCCAAACAGTTCTATTTTTGTTTCATCAGACCAGAGGACATAAAAAGTATGATCTTTGTCCCCATGTGCAGTTGCAAACCGTAGTCTGGCTTTTTATGGTGGTTTTGGAGCAGTGGCTTCTTCCTTACTGAGCGGCCTTTCAGGTTATGTCAATGTAGGACTTGTTTTACTGTGGATCTAGATACTTTGTACCTGTTTCCTCCAGCATCTTAACAAGGTCCTTTGCTGTTGTTCTGGGATTGATTTGCACTTTTCGCACCAAAGTACATTCATCTCTAGGAGACAGAACGCGTCTCCTTCCTGAGCGGTATGACGGCTGCGTGGTCCCATGGTGTTTATACTTGCGTACTATTGTTTTTACTGATGAACATGGTACCTTCAGGCATTTGGAAATTGCTCCCAAGGATGAACCAAACTTGTGGAGGTTCATGGCTGATTTATTTTGATTTTCCCATGATGTCAAGCAAAGAGGCACTGAGTTTGAAGGTAGGCCTTGAAATACATCCACGGGTACATCAACAATTGACTCAAATGATGTCAATTAGCCAATCAGAAGCTTCTAAAGCCATGACATCGTTTTCTGGAATTTTCCAAGCTGGTTAAATTAAAGGCACAGTCAACATAGTGTATGTAAACTTCTGACCCACTAGAATTGTGATACAGTGAATTATAAGTTAAATAATCTGTCTGTAAACAATTTTTGGAAAAACTACTTGTGTCAGGCACAAAGTAGATGACCTAACCGACTTGCAAAAACTATAGTTTGTTAACAAGACGTGTGGAGTTGTTGATAAACAAGGTTTAATGACTCCAACCTAAGTGTACAGTGCCTTGCGAAAGTATTAGGCCCCCTTGAACTTTGCGACCTTTCGCCACATTTCAGGCTTCAAACATAAAGATATAAAACTGTATTATTTTGTGAAGAATCAACAACAAGTGGGACACAATCACGAAGTGGAACGACATTTATTGGATATTTCAAACTTTTTTAACAAATCAAAAACTGAAAAATTGGGCGTGCAAAATTATTCAGCCCCCTTAAGTTAATACTTTGTAGCGCCACCTTTTGCTGCGATTACAGCTGTAAGTCGCTTGGGGTATGTCTCTATCAGTTTTGCACATCGAGAGACTGAATTGTTTTCCCATTCCTCCTTGCAAAACAGCTCGAGCTCAGTGAGGTTGGATGGAGAGCATTTGTGAACAGCAGTTTTCAGTTCTTTCCAGATTCTCGATTGGATTCAGGTCTGGACTTTTACTTGGCCATTCTAACACCTGGATATGTTTATTTTTGAACCATTCCATTGTAGATTTTGCTTTATGTTTTGGATCATTGTCTTGTTGGAAGACAAATCTCCGTCCCAGTCTCAGGTCTTTTGCAGACTCCATCAGGTTTTCTTCCAGAATGGTCCTGTATTTGGCTCCATCCATCTTCCCATCAATTTTAACCATCTTCCCTGTCCCTGCTGAAGAAAAGCAGGCCCAAACCATGATGCTGCCACCACCATGTTTGACAGTGGGGATGGTGTGTTCAGGGTGTTGCTTTTACGCCAAACATAACGTTTTGCATTCTTGCCAAAAAAGTTCAATTTTGGTTTCATCTGACCAGAGCACCTTCTTCCACATGTTTGGTGTGTCTCACAGGTGGCTTGTGGCAAACTTTAAACAACACTTTTTATGGATATCTTTAAGAAATGGCTTTCTTCTTGCCACTCTTCCATAAAGGCCAGATTTGTGCAATATACGACTGATTGTTGTCCTATGGACAGATTCTCCCACCTCAGCTGCAGATCTCTGCAGTTCATTCAGAGTGATCATGGGCCTCTTGGCTGCATCTCTGATCAGTCTTCTCCTTGTATGAGCTGAAAGTTTAGAGGGACGGCCAGGTCTTGGTAGATTTGCAGTGGTCTGATACTCCTTCCATTTCAATATTATCACTTGCACAGTGCTCCTTGGGATGTTTAAAGCGTGGGAAAAAATTTTGTATCCAAATCCGGCTTTAAACTTCTTCACAACAGTATCTCGGACCTGCCTGGTGTGTTCCTTGTTCTTCATGATGCTCTCTGCGCTTTTAACGGACCTCTGAGACTATCACAGTGCAGGTGCATTCATACGGAGACTTGATTACACACAGGTGGATTATATTTATCATCATTAGTCATTTAGGTCAACATTGGATCATTCAGAGATCCTCACTGAACTTCTGGAGAGAGTTTGCTGCACTGAAAGTAAAGGGGCTGAATAATTTTGCACGCCTAATTTTTCAGTTTTTGATTTGTTAAAAAAGTTTGAAATATCCAATAAATGTCGTTCCACTTCATGATTGTGTCCCACTTGTTGTTGATACTTCACAAAAAAATACAGTTTTATATCTTTATGTTTGAAGCCTGAAATGTGGCAAAAGGTCGCAAAGTTCAAGGGGGCCGAATACTTTCGCAACGCACTGTATGTAAACTTCCGACTTCAACTGTACTTATTTGAGCTAATTGCTTCTTTCCTCTATGTATGTTACTGTGTATGGTATGGTAGATAGCGCACCGAGTGAGAATCCACAGACATGATCTATGGTTTGTAGCAGCTACATGGTAGAGATGGGAGGAAAGTAAGAAAGTTGAAAATGACCGAAAATTGACTTTCTCACTCTTTTTGATACTCTCTCTTGCTAACAGGGCTTTATGTGCAGCGACTCACTGTACTGTACGCTTCAGAGTTCTGGAGCACTGAGGAAAAATAAAAACACTTGTTCATGTCTCATAGGAACTCAGACAGAGAATGATGCTGTTTTTAACATCTGCCTATAGGCCCTGCTCAAAAGTAGTGGACTATAAAGGGAATAGGGTGCATTTGGGACGACGCCGAGGAGATCTTCTCTTTAGCCCACGTCTCTCCTCCTCTCTTGGCTGCCCACTGAGAGACGGCTGGTGGCTCAGCTGGAAGATGATTGGCTTTGTTAGAGGATGATTGATCGATGACACACTGAAGAGGCATACAGCCCACCCACATGGTGGATTGTGGCCCGTGTTCCAGGCTGTCTACATTGAAGACTCATGTATTTCAGATTTCACATATCATCAAACCAAATCATATAATACAGAAATGTGATGCTTGACTGTGCAGTCGATGACCTGGCACACAACCATTGGTTGATGCATTTTTGGTTGATCCATTTTTAACCAATGAATGCCCCATGATTGATATTTAGTGCCATTTAGAAATCCACAGCCTTTTGTATGTCTGTTTTATTCTATAGCGAGTAGTCTACACTGAATTATAATCTATGAATCATTTCAGACATGAGGGGAGTGTGAAACAATGTGATCATTTATTTTGGAGCACTCTGATTCTCAATGTGTTTTTAGATCAATATAGATAACAATAAAATACACACTGTATATCTCTACTGGTGATAATTATCATTTGAAATGACCAACCTCGAAAGCAAATCAATGTTGTGAGCATTTCATTGTACTTTACCATCATGTTGTTGAGAGGGAGAAAATCCATTTTGGATTAAAGTGGGCTGTGTTAAGGGCATCCATTAAATCTACTGAGAGAAACCATGCACACAATTGGCACACAATCGCATGCATAATGGTTTTTGAAGCATATTTTCCAGTAAAATAGCCTGTGGAAATGGAGACCAGAGTTTGCCTCTTTTTTTCATTGATGTCTTGTCATTTCATTAAAGCGAGTCTTTACGGCTTTTGTGCTGGAAGAGCCGTGTTTCAGAGTGCTACAGCTGGGTTCTTTCACCCTGAAAGGCCATGTCCTCTGCCTCACACTCCGCTCCTAATGAGTCCATTGGAGAAATGAAGAATTCCAGCGACCCTGTGTCATATCCCTAGCAGGGTCCGTGAACAGGTCCATTTAACATCATTGAGTGCTGACTTGGAAAGAAAGTCGGCACTGAGCACGCACCATGCAGACTGAGCACGCACCATGCAGACTGAGCACGCACCATGCAGACTGAGCACGCACCATGCAGACTGAGCACTCTATAAAACAATGGGAGTCTACAGAGATAAGCATTGATTCAGACTGAGCAGTAAAGGATTTCTTCAACAAAATATCTTTGTCGTTGGATATTCTCTGAGAAAACTGATCGTGCCTTACAGTATCGTTTCATCTGTTGGGCTGAGGATGTGCGCTCCTTTATCTAACATTGACGTTATGTCCTTACACTCTGTTTGACCTCTTCTGAACTGAAATAGAACAAGAGGGGTGGAGAGACGGCAGACAAAAACAAGCTCTAACCTGAAACATACTTTAGAGGAGTATATTTTCAGTAGCTTAACAGATAGGGATTGTTGCAGTGTTCGAGTGAGATTTATTTTTTTATTTTTTTGAGGGGGGGGGGGGGGTAGATCAGCTTTAATACTGCAGATAGATTGTAGCTTCCATCAATGTAATTGTCTACATCATTTCCAATGGAGTGAGTAGTTATCCTGGTTTTTGGCACATTTATCCGTAATCTCCACCCCTCCACCTTGAGTGAGCAATTCTATGTACACCCATCCCTCTCTCTCGCTCTCCCTTTATGCCTGTTGCAGGGTAAATACACAGATTTGAATCTAAAGAATGCTTGCCAAGACTTACCTAGGGGGAGAAGTTGGAATTCTGGAGAACAGCCTACACGCGTTTTAGGTACTAGATAGCACCTTCTTTTTTTTCTAAGAGTGTATAGGAGGGGTCAGATAACGTTTTTGGGGCTTATCTGATAAGGGTATGATAAAAAATGGTCTGCATGGAAGGATTCAGTCAGATGCTATCTGATCTTGAATCTACAGTCCCTTAATTTTACTCAATACTCACTGTTCATCTATCATCTGTAGTTAGTGTTGGGGTAATCTCAGAAATCCAGAATTAAAATCTTGCGTAATTGCGTTAGATGCTTGATTAAATTCTAGGGGCAGACGTGTTAGAATGAGGAGTGAAAACAGGGAGGTAGATCCACGCCCCTTTCTTTGCAAGTATGGGCCAAATGTCCTAACTCTAGCCTCAACTACAATCCTAACCCTAGCTTCATTTCCACATCCTGGTTCAACTCTAACCGTATAGCCTCAACCCTAACCCTAACTACAGCTCCAACCCTAACCGTATAGCCACAACCACAACCCTAACTACAGCTCCAACCCTAACCGTATAGCCTCAACCCTAACCCTAACTACAGCTCCAACCCTAACCGTATAGCCTCAACCCTAACCCTAACTACAGCTCCAACCCTAACCGTATAGCCACAACCACAACCCTAACTACAGCTCCAACCCTAAACGTATAGCCTCAACCCTAACCCTAACTACAGCTCCAACCCTAACCGTATAGCCTCAACCACAACCCTAACTACAGCTCCAACCCTAACCGTATAGCCTCAACCACAACCCTAACTACAGCTCCAACCCTAACCGTATAGCCTCAACCACAACCCTAACTACAGCTCCAACCCTAAACGTATAGCCTCAACCCTAACCCTAACTACAGCTCCAACCCTAACCGTATAGCCTCAACCCTAACCCTAACTACAGCTCCAACCCTAACCGTATAGCCTCAACCCTAACCCTAACTACAGCTCCAACCCTAACCGTATAGCCTCAACCCTAATCCTAACTACAGCTCCAACCCTAAACGTATAGCCTCAACCCTAACCCTAACTACAGCTCCAACCCTAAACGTATAGCCTCAACCCTAACTACAGCTCCAACCCTAAACGTATAGCCTCAACCCTAACCCTAACTACAGCTCCAACCTTAACCGTATAGCCTCAACCCTAACCCTAACTACAGCTCCAACCCTAACCGTATAGCCTCAACCCTAACTACAGCTCCAACCCTAACCCTATAGCCTCAACCCTAACCCTAACTACAGCTCCAACCCTAACCGTATAGCCTCAACCCTAACTACAGCTCCAACCCTAAACATATAGCCTCAACCCTAACCCTAACTACAGCTCCAACCTTAACCGTATAGCCACAACCACAACCCTAACTACAGCTCCAACCCTAACCGTATAGCCTCAACCCTAACCCTAACTACAGCTCCAACCCTAAACATATAGCCTCAACCCTAACCCTAACTACAGCTCCAACCTTAACCGTATAGCCACAACCACAACCCTAACTACAGCTCCAACCCTAACCGTATAGCCTCAACCCTAACCCTAACTACAGCTCCAACTCTAACCATATAGCCTCAACCCTAACTACAGCTCCAACTCTAACCATATAGCCTCAACCCTAACCCTAACTACAGCTCCAACTCTAACCATATAGCCTCAACCCTAACTACAGAGCCAACCCTAACCGTATAGCCTCAACCCTAACCCTAACTACAGCTCCAACCCTAAACGTATAGCCTCAACCCTAACTACAGCTCCAACCTTAACCGTATAGCCTCAACCCTAACCCTAACTACAGCTCCAACCCTAACCCTATAGCCTCAACCCTAACCCTAACTACAGCTCCAACCCTAACCGTATAGCCTCAACCCTAACCCTAACTACAGCTCCAACCCTAACCGTATAGCCTCAACCCTAACCCTAACTACAGCTCCAACCCTAAACATATAGCCTCAACCCTAACCCTAACTACAGCTCCAACCCTAACCGTATAGCCTCAACCCTAACCCTAACTACAGCTCCAACCCTAACCATATAGCCTCAACCCTAACCCTAACTACAGCTCCAACCCTAAACATATAGCCTCAACCCTAACCCTAACTACAGCTCCAACCCTAACCGTATAGCCTCAACCCTAACCCTAACTACAGCTCCAACCCTAACCGTATAGCCTCAACCCTAACCCTAACTACAGCTCCAACCCTAAACGTATAGCCTCAACCCTAACCCTAACTACAGCTCCAACCCTAACCGTATAGCCTCAACCCTAACCCTAACTACAGCTCCAACCCTAACCGTATAGCCTCAACCCTAACCCTAACTACAGCTCCAACCCTAACCGTATAGCCTCAACCCTAACCCTAACTACAGCTCCAACCCTAACCGTATAGCCTCAACCCTAACCCTAACTACAGCTCCAACCCTAAACATATAGCCTCAACCCTAACCCTAACTACAGCTCCAACCTTAACCGTATAGCCACAACCACAACCCTAACTACAGCTCCAACCCTAACCGTATAGCCTCAACCCTAACCCTAACTACAGCTCCAACCCTAACCGTATAGCCTCAACCCTAACCCTAACTACAGCTCCAACCCTAACCGTATAGCCTCAACCCTAACCCTAACTACAGCTCCAACCCTAAACATATAGCCTCAACCCTAACCCTAACTACAGCTCCAACCTTAACCGTATAGCCACAACCACAACCCTAACTACAGCTCCAACCCTAACCGTATAGCCTCAACCCTAACCCTAACTACAGCTCCAACCCTAACCGTATAGCCTCAACCCTAACCCTAACTACAGCTCCAACCCTAACCGTATAGCCTCAACCCTAACCCTAACTACAGCTCCAACCCTAAACATATAGCCTCAACCCTAACCCTAACTACAGCTCCAACCCTAACCGTATAGCCTCAACCCTAACTACAGCTCCAACCCTAACCCTATAGCCTCAACCCTAACCCTAACTACAGCTCCAACCCTAACCGTATAGCCTCAACCCTAACTACAGCTCCAACCCTAAACATATAGCCTCAACCCTAACCCTAACTACAGCTCCAACCTTAACCGTATAGCCACAACCACAACCCTAACTACAGCTCCAACCCTAACCGTATAGCCTCAACCCTAACCCTAACTACAGCTCCAACCCTAAACATATAGCCTCAACCCTAACCCTAACTACAGCTCCAACCTTAACCGTATAGCCACAACCACAACCCTAACTACA
The DNA here is from genome assembly GCF_021184085.1 of Oncorhynchus gorbuscha. NCBI lineage: Eukaryota > Metazoa > Chordata > Actinopteri > Salmoniformes > Salmonidae > Oncorhynchus > Oncorhynchus gorbuscha. The sequence goes on along the minus strand of NC_060183.1, from coordinate 59,328,978 downwards.
GCTCCAACCCTAACCGTATAGCCTCAACCCTAACCCTAACTACAGCTCCAACTCTAACCATATAGCCTCAACCCTAACTACAGCTCCAACTCTAACCATATAGCCTCAACCCTAACCCTAACTACAGCTCCAACTCTAACCATATAGCCTCAACCCTAACTACAGAGCCAACCCTAACCGTATAGCCTCAACCCTAACCCTAACTACAGCTCCAACCCTAAACGTATAGCCTCAACCCTAACTACAGCTCCAACCTTAACCGTATAGCCTCAACCCTAACCCTAACTACAGCTCCAACCCTAACCCTATAGCCTCAACCCTAACCCTAACTACAGCTCCAACCCTAACCGTATAGCCTCAACCCTAACCCTAACTACAGCTCCAACCCTAACCGTATAGCCTCAACCCTAACCCTAACTACAGCTCCAACCCTAAACATATAGCCTCAACCCTAACCCTAACTACAGCTCCAACCCTAACCGTATAGCCTCAACCCTAACCCTAACTACAGCTCCAACCCTAACCATATAGCCTCAACCCTAACCCTAACTACAGCTCCAACCCTAAACATATAGCCTCAACCCTAACCCTAACTACAGCTCCAACCCTAACCGTATAGCCTCAACCCTAACCCTAACTACAGCTCCAACCCTAACCGTATAGCCTCAACCCTAACCCTAACTACAGCTCCAACCCTAAACGTATAGCCTCAACCCTAACCCTAACTACAGCTCCAACCCTAACCGTATAGCCTCAACCCTAACCCTAACTACAGCTCCAACCCTAACCGTATAGCCTCAACCCTAACCCTAACTACAGCTCCAACCCTAACCGTATAGCCTCAACCCTAACCCTAACTACAGCTCCAACCCTAACCGTATAGCCTCAACCCTAACCCTAACTACAGCTCCAACCCTAAACATATAGCCTCAACCCTAACCCTAACTACAGCTCCAACCTTAACCGTATAGCCACAACCACAACCCTAACTACAGCTCCAACCCTAACCGTATAGCCTCAACCCTAACCCTAACTACAGCTCCAACCCTAACCGTATAGCCTCAACCCTAACCCTAACTACAGCTCCAACCCTAACCGTATAGCCTCAACCCTAACCCTAACTACAGCTCCAACCCTAAACATATAGCCTCAACCCTAACCCTAACTACAGCTCCAACCTTAACCGTATAGCCACAACCACAACCCTAACTACAGCTCCAACCCTAACCGTATAGCCTCAACCCTAACCCTAACTACAGCTCCAACCCTAACCGTATAGCCTCAACCCTAACTACAGCTCCAACCCTAATTCTCCCACCACCACCATCCACCTACGAATTGCCATTTTAACCCCTTGTCATAACAGAATAATAATCACTGGAGAATGTTCAGAAGAGAATCTCAACCTAGCTCTCAAATGTTGAAAAGACATGAAAAGGAAACTCAAGACGTAAGGTCAGAAACTGAGCTCCAGTCCCGTTCTGTGGGAAACTGTCCTGTCCTCCCTGTAGGTGGTGGAGGATCAGCAGCTCGTTAAAGTGAACGGCGTAGCAAGGCGATCAATCTCTCCGTGGCTCAATGGCCCTGGCCAGCGAGCGTCGAGAACACATCGCTTTCCAGCCTGTCCTAAGAGTCGGATTCAGAGTGATTAAAAGTCACATGTACGGGGTTGCAGGTGTGATTGCAGGGTACAGTAAAACTCTCAGGCTTTGAGCTCCAACATGCAGCACTAAGTGAAATAAAACAATGAAAATTGTCATAAAAAATCAACAATACAAATAGAAATAGCAGTATTTACAGCACCAGTCAAGAGTTTGGACACACCTACTCATTCAAGGTTTTTCTTTATTTGGACTATTTTCTACAATGTAGAATAATAGTGAAGACATTGAAACTATGAAATAACACATATGGAATCATGTAGTAACATGATAAAAGTCCATAGGGGGAGCCGCAGGGGGAGGGGGAACGACGAGGTGATTAGTGATTAAAGCGAGGAGAACAGGGCATGGCTTCTTGGCCTTCCTGCGACACCTGCGTTGTAGGTGTCCTGTAGGGCAGGCAGTGTGCACCCAATGGTGCGTTCGGCTACATTTATCACCGTCTGAAGAGTGGCGGTGGAGTTGCCGTACCCGGCTGTGATGCAGCCAAACAGTACGCTCTCATTGATGTAGAACACTGAGGGCAGGCGGGGACAGGCCGCATTTCTTCAGCATCCTAAGGTTGAAGAGTCGCCGTCATGCCTTCTTCACTACTGTGTCCGTAGTTATTGACCGGCTCCAAGGCGGCCCCATTGATGAACATGGGGGCGTGTCCAGCCTGGTTCCTCCTGAAGTCCACAATCAGCTCCTTTGTTTTGCTAACGTTGAGGGAGAGGTTTGTTTACCTTGCACCATATCGCCAGAGTGCCTGCCTCCTCTCTGTAGGCTGTCTGGTCCTACTGATGTGTCATCAGCAAACTTGGTGATGGAGTTGGAACTGTGTGAGGCCACACAGTCGTGGGAATACAGAAAATACAGGAGGAGACTGAGGACGCACCCTTGTGGAACCCACATGTTGAGGATCAGTGAGGACTGGGCTTTGACTAGGCCATTCCAAGACATTTAAATGTTTCCCCTTAAACCACTCAAATGGTGTTTTAGCAGTATGCTCAGGGTCATTGTCCTGCTGGGAGGTGAACCTCGATCCCAGTCTCAAATCTCTAGAAGACTGAAACAGGTTTCCCTCATGAATTTCCCTGTATTTAGCGCCATACATCATTCCTTAAATTCTGACCAGTTTCCCAGTCCCAGCCGATGAAAAACATCTCCACAGCATGATGGGGATGCTTTTCTCAGGGTGATGAGAGGTGTTGGGTTTGCGCCAGGCATAGCGTTTTCTTTGATGGCCAAAAAGCTACATTTTAGTGTCATCTGACCAGAGTACCTTTTTCCATATGTTTGGGGAGTCTCCCACATGCCTTTTGGTGATCACCAAACGTGTTTGCTTATTTTTTTCTTGAAGCAATGGCTTTTTTCTGACCACTCTTCCGTAAAGTCCAGCTCTGTGGAGTGTACGGCTTAAAGTGATCCTATGGACAGATACTCACAGATACACACTCTCCGCTGTGGAGCTTTGCTGCTCCTTCAGGGTTATCTTTGGTCTCTGTGTTGCCTCTCTGATTAATGCCTTCCTTGCCTGGTCCGTGAGTTTTGGTGGGCAGCCCTCTCTTGGCAGGTTTGTTGTGGTGCCATATTCTTTCCATTTTTTTACAATGGATTTAATGGTGCTCTGTGGGATGTTCAAAGTTTCTGATATTTTTTTATAACCCAACCTTGATCTGTATTTCTCCACAACTTTGTCCCTAACCTGTTTGGAGAGCTCCTTGGTCTTCATGGTGCCGCTTGCTTGGTGGTGTTGCAGACTCTGGGGCCTTTCAGAACAGGTGTATTTATACTGAGATCATGTGACAGATCATGTGACACTTGGATTGCACACAGGTGGACTTTATTTAACTAATTATGTGACTTCTGAAACTGTTTTTCAGTCTCTCGATCCCAGCGTTGATGCACCTGAATGATAGCGGGGTGAACAGGCAGTGTCTTGGGTGGTTAATGTCCTTGATGATCTTTTTGGCCTTCCTGTGACATCGGGTGCTGTAGGTGTCCTGGAGGGCGGGTAGTTTGCACCCAGTAAATCATTGGGCAGTTGCCATACCAGGCGGTGATACAGCCCGACAGGATGCTTTGAGTGCACGGCTAGAGATACCATCTGGGCCAGCAGCCTTGCTGTTGTTAACACATTTGAATGACTTCCATACGTCCTCAGTGGAGACTGTGAGTGTGTGACCCAGGTTGTCATCGGGGGCTCTCCTCCACAGCTCAGGGTCATTGTCCTTGAATCTTGAGGAAAAAGGTGTTTAGCTCGTCCGGTATGGTGGCGTTGTTGACCGTAATGTGGCTGGCTTTCTTTTTGTAATCCGTGATCGTTAGGAGCCCTGCCACACATGCCTTTTGTTCAACCCGGTGAATTGCTCCTCCATTTTGTCTCTGTAATTGTGTTTCGACATCTTGATTGATCTGCGTAAGTCATATTTGTACTATTTAACGAAACTATTGTCCACAGTCACCTTGCTCTGTTTATAGGCAGCATCTCTCTCTTTCAGTTTTCCTACAAGGCTTCTATCAATCCACATTTTTTAAATTTGGTTACACTTTTCAAAGATACTATTGGTATCACATAATGGACAAAGTTGACGTATTCAATGACATTATCTCCAGAGGCAACCTGGAACACAGTCCACGTGATCAAAACCTCCTTCTCTTTAGAGGCCAAAGCTGCCATTTCTCCAAACGAGCGTGATTTCTGATTGGTCAGGTCTGTACAGCGTTGGTCTCACCACCGGAACTTCCCTCGAGTCTTTGTTTGTAGGCAGGGAGAAGCAAGATGGAGTCATGGTTGGATTTTCCAAAAGGAGGACAGGATAAGGCCTTATACCCATGTCGAAAAGGGGTGTAGCAGTGGTCAAGAGTAGAATTTATGTGAGTTAGACAGTCGATGTGTTGGTAATCATTTTGGAACATGGTTCTCAAATGACTTTTGTTAGTGTGCGTCAAGGTCAATGTCACCTCAGTGGTCCATCCAGCGCTGAGTGGAAACAGCAGGCTGTGGCTGGTTAACATGCACATGTAGGCAGACATATTCTAGTCAATTCTCACATGTCCAGGTTGATTCTAAGTACAAGTGTCTCACAGGATGAAACAAGACTAACCTAAATCAGACAATAATGGCAACAATCAGGGATTTTTCTCTGGTAAGTCTTGGCCACTTGTGATTCTCATAAGTAGGCCTACTTATGTCACATTAGACCATCATTGATGGTGAAGATAAGGGGAAATTGAGCTTTCATTCTTTCATCTCCTTCTCTCACTAACCCGGTTTGCCTCCCTCTCTCTCTCCCTCACGCCACTTGACGCTTCACTGTGCTTGAACTCAGAAAAAGAGCATCGCCTAATGCTCTAAACATGCCATCTATCACCATTTGGAACAGAGGAAACAGGAGTGTGTTCAGGAGTGTGTTTGTGTGTGTGTTTGTGTGTGCTTAGCAACTACACACATATTGATGTTGCAAAAATATGTTTTCTACTGAAACCACAAGGCAGAGCAATAGCTCAAATTAATGTACCAAATGCTCAGTCAAGGTCTCAGTCACTGTGGATGGAGGAGCCACGGCTGCCTACTGTTTGTTCTGCTTTGTCTATCAATTATTCAGCTCCTCCCTTTCTGCCATACACTGTCTGTGTTATTGAGTAGGATGTCAAGTTAGGCCTTTAGCCTAATTTCCCACATTCAGAAAAACAGCATACATTTTGATCCAGGATATAGCAACCTACAAGGCCCTTTTCCTAAAATACTCCATTTCAATTTGTTTCAGTAGAAAGACAACATTTTCTTCGAATCCAAAACAAGGGCTTTATTTATAGCTCAAACTCAAGTAGCAGAGCATATCCAGTGGTGTGTATTCATAGATGTCAAGAGAAGCCAGGCCCCCCCCCCCCCCAAAACAAATGCACCAATAAATAATAATAAAATAGTTTATATTTTGTCTCTGTGTTTCATAATGTTCTTTCAATTCGCAAGAGGCTGAATGTATCTCACTGGAGAAAGCATCTGAGCGAGCGACACAGCGCCCCTCTGTGTCTGTTTGTGTAGCATATCTGTCTGACATTGTTGCCGCCCGTAGCACTGAATGCAAGGGAAGTCAGCGAGCGTTTGGCTTCCCTTGATAAAAAATATACAATAATAGCCACTAACCTGACTGAGCTCAACTGTGAATGGTCCTGCCACACCAAAAAAAAGTGTCAAGGGAAGCAAGTTTGGATTTGGTTTCGCACCAATCACATCAAGCCAAACTTCATTAACATGAAAAAGATAGTTGAATTGTTGCATCTTATTGTGTTGTTGTCCTCCGGTGGCTAGCTAGCTAAAATGAGCCCTTTCCTATATTAGCCATGGGTGGAAATGGGGATTTGGACTTTTACTTAATTCTCCATACTGGCCAAAGATTATAACAGTGATTCTGATCCAACCATATTCATACATTGTGCCTCTGACCTGAAATGATGGAAGTTCAAAATGTAGCTAGATGTAGTAGGCTAATGTTAACTAGCTGGTCATGAAAGGGAGTTAGCGAGCAAGCATTTTAGTCTACTTATGCATACACACACACACACATGCACAAACAGAGAAATCTTACCATGCACAGCCACATTGACTAGACTAAATTGTTTTGGGAATATTTTAGTTGTCACTGTATTAGTCTAAACAGAAGTGATTTTATTATGTTGAAGTTGAAATGCTGCTGGAATAGTGGAGGCAGCTCCTGTTTTCTTTGCGACTTGCGGTAACTCTCCAGTGTTCTAAATGGGAAACATTAACTTGATTGGCCATGCTGTAGGTCATGTGACTGTTTATTAGCTGCAATATGCTTTGTGGACTTTACCGGATAAGGTTGCTCTCTGGTTTTGTGATGAAACAAAGGTGTGGTTGAATTTATTCTGCTACGGTGTCTTCTTATCGTCTCGGCCTTCAGGCCTATATATTACGGTGTCAAGGCATATGAACTAACAGGTTATAGAGCAAACAACGCAATGATCACAACACATAGGATGTAATATGGCTTTTTTTCTGTCTTGGCTTCCCAAGTGATTTTATCCACACACTGCTACTGAGCATATCAGAGATACTGTATGTGATGTGCAGCAGGGAGGGGGAGGGCTAGGTACTGGGATGTCTGGTAGTTAGTGAAAGAACTAGAGCTTGAGCTTGTTGGGCTCATGAGCCAACACGTGAGACGTCTGCTGAGGACAGCAGTTGACAGTACATATCATTTTGATAATCAGAGCAGTGTGAATTTCCAGAAAGAGTTTGTTGACTTTTCCATCGCTGTCAGAACATACGTTTTGAACATTTCTCTGAAGCTGCGAGTTGCAACACGTTATAATTAGAGTATTCTGTATAGAGGTTAAAGGGTGTGTGAGTGAGTGCATGTGCACGTTGGTGTGTGTTGGTTCATGATTGGCACGTTCAAAGACTTGATCGTTTGTTTTGTTCTTCATCCAAGGCCTAACTGAGTGATTGTTCTCTTCATTGTGGAGCACTTTGGGCGATTGGAATCAATAATGTATGGAATTAGACATTTTACATTCACAGTATCTCTGATGTCCTTAGTCAAAACATATTCAGGTAATGGATGTCTTTTCATCCGACAGTAATGCTAGAGTACCACTAGAGTTTCTCTTACATTTAAGACCCACTTGAATAATTTATTTACTTTATCTGAATACTTTATACAGACTGCGATTAACCATCTTTCTGCACTAAAACAGGTCCCTTGAATTTAAAAAATGATCTCTTTACAGAAGGTTTATTTCCCTCCCCCCATCAACTGCTTTGTCAGATCCCTCCTTCTCTTTAGAGGCCAAAGCTGCCATTTCTCCAAACGAGGAGACCATTGAAGGCCTGGGAGAAACAAGAGGAGGGGAGGAACTAAAGAGGAACCAGAGGATCAAACAAACAGCACACCTGCAGAAGTGTGCAATTCTAAGACTGCTGACTTAGGACCTCCCCCCTCATGGACTCTAGGGAACAACCACCCCCTGGAGGCCTCCCCCCAGATAGCCTGACCTGTTCATATGCTATGACATAAATGTTAACAATTAAACAAAATGTGCTTTAAAATGTTTACATTAGAATAGCATGAGATAACCCATGGCAAAATTTGTAGAATTGTAAGAAGTTAGCCATTTGCTCAGACCTTGCTGGCGAAACTGTGGTACGTCACTGTTCCAACCCCTCCACATCCTTTCCTTACTATTACACACATTACAAATGATTACCTCGAGTAGTTTATCACCTTTCCTCCCTCTGTGCTCCCCGGCGCCAAATAGATTTTTGATCGTGTTCATCAATTAATGGATGAATGGCCCATCTGTGGTGTCAGAGCTGTGAATCCTCGGAGCTCCCTCAATTACAGAAGAAAAGAGCGGCGAGGCTGCAGTGTTGTAAGCTGAGCTTTTGCAAATGCTAATGTTCATGTCAGACGTGTGGAGACACAGGAAGGCCTGACAGGAATACTAAACAGGGGTGACCCTAGCATGGGCCTCGTCTACCAAACCTACTGCAGCCTGCCCATGGTTTGCCTCCCCTCAATGTGTCATTATCACATCACAATTCTCTCGCAATTGAATTCTGATAAACTACGATACTTACACCCTCCTTAATAGCAGCATGTAATCTCCAGATCAGGAGCCATTGAATTGTAATATAGTGTACATCGCTCTCTCAGATCAGGAGCCATTGAATTGTAATATAGTGTACATCGCTCTCTCAGATCAGGAGCCATTGAATTGTAATATAGTGTACATCGCTCTCTCAGAGCAGGAGCCATTGAATTGTAATATAGTGTACATCGCTCTCAGATCAGGAGCCATTGAATTGTAATATAGTGCACATCGCTCTCTCAGAGCAGGAGCCATTGAATTGTAATATAGTGTACATCGCTCTCTCAGATCAGGAGCCATTGAATTGTAATATAGTGCACATCGCTCTCTCAGAGCAGGAGCCATTGAATTGTAATATAGTGTACATCGCTCTCTCAGATCAGGAGCCATTGAATTGTAATATAGTGCACATCGCTCTCTCAGAGCAGGAGCCATTGAATTGTAATATAGTGTACATCGCTCTCTCAGATCAGGAGCCATTGAATTGTAATATAGTGTACATCGCTCTCTCAGAGCAGGAGCCATTGAATTGTAATATAGTGTACATCGCTCTCTCAGATCAGGAGCCATTGAATTGTAATATAGTGTACATCGCTCTCTCAGAGCAGGAGCCATTGAATTGTAATATAGTGTACATCGCTCTCTCAGAGCAGGAGCCATTGAATTGTAATATAGTGTACATCGCTCTCTCAGAGCAGGAGCCATTGAATTGTAATATAGTGTACATCGCTCTCTCAGAGCAGGAGCCATTGAATTGTAATATAGTGTACATCGCTCTCTCAGAGCAGGAGCCATTGAATTGTAATATAGTGTACATCGCTCTCTCAGAGCAGGAGCCATTGAATTGTAATATAGTGTACATCGCTCTCTCAGAGCAGGAGCCATTGAATTGTAATATAGTGTACATCGCTCTCTCAGAGCAGGATAGCTGCAGAGTGCTGTCAAATTCATATAGAGATTAGTGGTGGAGAAAATAGTTTTTTCCAATGCAAGTGGTTTTTTCTTGCCTTTGACAATGTCCTATTGATTGGTACAAATGGTCAAAAAGCAGACCTTTTTAAACCATTACATGCCGTTCACCCTCAGGAAACCACCGTTAAGATGTTTTGCCATTTGTTTTGCTTCCACAGTGACAAGGGGAACCATGGCAACCATGGCATGTCAACATGGGAGTTGCTACACTCCTGCTGCAGTAAATTAGGAGAATTGCAGATTTTAAGAAAGAGTGTGAACCACCACAATGGCTGCGTTTACCCAGACAGACCCAATTCTGATATTATTTCCACTAATTGGTCTTTTGACCAATCCCATCAGATATTTTCACATCAGATCTTTTTCAGAGCTAATCTGATTGGTCAAAATACCAATTAGTGGGGGGGGGGTCAGAATTGGGCTACCTGTGTGAACGCAGAAATATTGGTATTAATAAATCAACATATTGGTTTTAGCCAGACATCAATTAAAGATCTTCAGCTAACGAGGCTAATGTAATGAGCACAATAGTTTTAATATTTTTTTTATCCCATTAAAAGTCCAGTTTAAGTACATACACACACATCAATGCCTTTTATTAAACATTGCTTTAAATCTTCCATATAAATCTAAAGATCTGTAAAGTAAGCAAAATTCTACCCGATCAACAGATACAGTACTTTATGTTAATATTTTGTGTATGAATCTTATATGGTAAAGAAAATGTATCCCCACAAAAGGGTGAGGCAAAAAAGATACAGTACAAGCATTACAAGAAACAAAGGCATTTAGTATAAAACGATACACAACAGTTAAGTTCTTCCTAAGGTTAGTGTTTAATTGAGTTTAGTATTATTTTATTCACATCCTGAGAGGGAGGGATAGCGCTCCTTCCTCTGTCTACTTGGCCCTAGTACTGAACCACACTGAACACCAACCCTTACCTAACACTGGCCACCTGTTAATCTCCAACAGAACAGTGTTGACGTTAGAAGCCAGAAAAAGAAGGAAATGAGAGAGACAGTAGCACAATTCCTTCATCCTATAGATTTCAGCCATGTACTGTAACAGTCACTTCTAGTGCAATGCAATCCTGCCTCCTGCAATCCTGCCTCCTGCAATCCTGCCTCCTGCAATCCTGCCTCCTGTACACCTGCTCCACTGCTGCAGTCCACCATTACCTCACCGTTAAATGACATCATTCAGATGACTACTTTAACAGAGGGAGGGATTTATTTTTGATTGTGTCACCACTTGGACTGGCTGATGAAAGAAAGGGGGAGAAGTCCTACATAAATGTTATTTTAAAACAGGGATTCCCAACCTTTTACCCCCAGGGCCCCCTTTTTCACATTTGAAAAATGTCCCACCCCTCTCCCCGTTTTCTGTTTATTGAGAGACTCTATATTAAATACACCACCAGCTTGATTTTGTTTAATTTGAGGGACCAAGGAAAATGTTGTTGTTTTGAAGCTAATTTCCTGCAATTCTACGTAGTTTAAGAAGACTCGTGACATCTTTTAGATGGGCTATTTAATAATCATGGATAAGGAAAATAAAGTCTAGATCTGATTTCCTCCAATGTTATTCCGCTATCAAATAAATATGTTTTATTATGATCATTTTAAGATGCTTTCATTTAATTATAGATATTCTCTTTTACAGAAAGTGAATAGATCAATTGATAGTGACAGAGCCACACATTGTATAAGATTACTTCCCAAGCAGTCCAATTTCTTTGACTCATGGACTTTAGAAGGTCGTAGCTAAGCTTCTGAATGTCCGAGACAAACCAAAGATAGTCCCGTGTGCATCAGAGTTGAGTCTTCCTCAGGCAATTAACGGCATGTTCCTAGCCTAAAGCATTGCAGATCTAGGTTGGGAAGCCCTGTTTTAAATGATGATATTATGACAGAAGAGAATAGACGGATCAGGACTACTCAGACAGTCCTCCTTATGTACAATTTACAAATAAGGATTTCTACATCCTTAACTTAAAGTGGAATAATAACATCATAGAATACAACTTAAGAGCCAGGAGGAAATGCTCTTTAGGGAATTTTTGAGTCTGTTTCGACCCCCACCCCTTTCAAATGGACCCACACTAGCTGAGTTTGTACTGTAGAAAGACAGTGGGGGGTGGTGAGTGTTGAACTTCCAGTGATCCGGTTCTGTTTCAGAGAAACACACAGAGTCACACAGAGTCAGCAGGAGGCGCTGCATTATGAGCCCTATACCTGGTTCCTGTAGAGCGGACCTGAACTATAAAGTGCCTCTTCTGTATAAGACTGGGGTGGCTGCCTGCTGCCGTCCACACTGTCCTCCGTTCCAGGGGAGGAGGGCTGAGGGGGGTACACGGTGACCCCACCCCCTCACCCAGTGGTCAGGTTTGAGTCGGGGGGTTCCAGGCTCTCAGCGATGTCCTCCAACTCATCCAGCAGCTCTGAGAAGGAGGGTCTCCGAAACGCATCCATCTGAACCACAGAACAAGAGGACAACATGAGTCCATCTGAACCACAGAACAAGAGGACAACATGAGTCCATCTGCACCACAGAACAAGAGGACAACATGAGTCCATCTGAACCACAGGACAACATGAGTGATATTCTACAGTAGATGGCAAATGCATGTCTTTCTTACACTCTCGTAGTTGAGGCAAACTATGACCAGGATTAATACGAAGCATGTTATAGTGGTGTTAAAGCGCTACGCACTGAAATACAGGCAATGAGAGATCGCATTCATAATAAACGCTGCAGATGTTGGCTCAAACCTTAATTACCTTTAAAAGCACACCTAAAAAAGAGCTGTGTTTGTCGGTCAATGCCCTTCGTAATGAATCCCGGCTTAAGTCTCTCATTTTCTGAGACATGCTCTCACATTCACTCTCTAACATGGTCTCTCAGCCTCTCTCCGTTTTCTCCCTCACACTCCCTCCCTCCAGTCCACTCACCAGACAGCAGTTGGCTGACAGCTCCAGGATGTGTCGTGGACAACCTTGGACCATCTCACTGAAGGCCTCAACGTCTAGACCATAGTCCTGCAGAGAGAACAAACCCGGTGTCAACTGCATTGTACAACATGTACGGGCCCACAGAGTATCAATAAGTAGTTGCAGGTTAGAGAGCTGGATCAGATAGCCAATGTACGTCATGGCAAACAAGGAAAGTCTTGAGATCCCCACTGTTGTATACAGGCTACAGTTTTGATCATCAGGGACTACTGATGAATTCGCAGAACACATACTGTATAGACAGGATAGCAGTGTGACTAACTGACCCTGTGGTCCTCCCACTTCTAATGACAAATGTGACAAATAAATCTAATTTAAGTGAAACCTCAACGAGCACATTAAAGTCTCTCCCTGCTCCCTGTCTCTGACCTTGTCTTGATCACCCCGGGGATGACAGACAGGGACATTAGATGACTCATTTCACCATCATCTACATACAAATGGCACTGTCACTAATGGCCTAATAACTAAGAGAGCTATCAAGTAACAAGACTGCTAATTGCCAAATTATGTTGCAGGATCACATTCAATATAATGTCTGAGTTGTGGGGAAATGCATTTAATTAACTCAATAGCTCAGTTGTGGTATAATTTCCACGTGTGTAGTGTCAGTCTAAATCTTTGGTTTTGATAAGTGTGTGTGTGCGTTTTTTGTTTAACTATCCTTGTGGGTACCAGAAGTCCTCATAAGGAGAGTAAAACAAGGAACTTTTAGACAAGTTGGGACATTTTTCCAGGCCCCCCTAGGCTTAGGGGTTAGGGTTACAATTGGGGTCAGGGTTCAAATTAAGGTTAGGGGTTACGGTTAGGTTTAGGAGTTAGGGTTGGGTATAGTTTTGGGGTTAAGGTTGGACTTAGGGTTATGGGTTAGGTTAGATTTAGTGTTAGGGAAAATAGGATTTAGGATAGAAATCAATATTTGGTCCCCACAAGGATAGCAGGGATGTGTGTGTGTGTGTAGGTTTTAATTTACCCGTGTTCTGGGAAGGATCTCGGGATCTGCTGAGATCCGGCCCAAAATCTCACACAGCATGATGCCAAAAGAGAAAACATCCACCTGGAGGAAGAAGTTATGTTTTTTTATTTATTTACCTTTATTTAACTAGGCAAGTCAGTTAAGAACAAAATCTTATTTTCAATGACGGCCTAGGAACGGTGCCTGTTCAGGGGCAGAACAACAGATTTGTACCTTGTCAGCTCAGGGGTTTGAACTTGCAACCTTGCGGTTACTAGTCCAACGCTCTAACCACTAGGCTACGCTGCCGCCCCATGTTATTGACTTTTTGTCCTAATTCCATTCCATTAATGAACTAAATCAATTAAATGAATGTTATGAATAGATTATAATAGGAAGGATCAGATGTAAGTATTTTCTGTCATTTAGTGAAAACCATTAAATAAAATACCAGTTATTTCTATATCAGGGTGTAAAACTGTCAGCGTCCCAAATGGCATCCTCTTCCCTTTTTAGTGCACTGCTTTCAACCAGGGCCCATAGACATCTGGTCGAAAGCAGTGCACTCAATAGGGAATAGGGTGCCATTTGGGATGCAGACCGTGTGTGTAGGCTACCTACCTTGCGGTCGTAGGGTTCCCCTCGGAGCATCTCGGGGGCCATCCAGAAGGCAGAACCCACCAGAGACATCTTCCTCTCTGGGTCATTAGCTGGCAGCTCCACCATTACCTCCCTGGCCAGACCAAAATCTGTCACAACCGCCTCCCTGCCCCGAGACGTCTCCCGTATCAGACAGTTCTGCACACACACAATGTTCAGACAATCTTAGATATCAGTTCTGCACACACACACACACACACACACACACACACACACACACCATTCAGGCAACGTTAGACAACTCTGCACACACACACACACACACAACATTCAGAATATTACTCACATCAAAAGCACTGGTCACTGCTATCAAATCTACGAGAAAGGCAATAACTGAAGTCATACCGTCACACTGCAGTGCAACATGTTGACCACAAGAGGCCAGTGTGACACTTCTACATCCACACAACACAGTCATTTTAACTTCCTCCATTCTATCTGCTTTTGAGCCTGAGGTAGCAACCTAATTCCATAGACTATACATTCACATGTTTCTACATGATATGAAACACCTCTTGATTCACTGTTTGAATACTGACTTATGAATTATCAATGTGCTGGAGGTCAAACATAGTGGGGTAAAGTACGTAGGTAAAAATACCCCCAAAAACGATTTAAGTATCTGTTCTTTACTTGATTATTTCTATTTTGACAACTTTAACTTTACTACAATCCTAAAGGAAATATTTTACTTTTTACTCCCTGACACCCAAAAGAACTCGTTACATTTTGAATGCTTAGCAGGACAAGCAAATGGTCCAATTCACACACTTATCAAGAGAACATCACTGGTCATCCCTACTGCCTCTGATCTGGCGGACTCACTAACCACAAATGCTTAATTTGTAAATGATGTCTGAGTGTTGGAGATAGCCCCTGGCTATACGTAAACTTAAAAACAAGAAAATGGTGACGTCTGGCTTGCTTAATAAAAAGGAATTTTAAATTATTTATACTTTTACTTTTGACATTTAAGTATATTTAAAACCAAATACTTTTACTCAAGTAATATTTTGGTGGGTGAGTTACTGGAGTCATTTTCTATGTAGGTATCTTTACTCAAGTATGACAAGTGGGTACTTTTCCCACCTCTGGTCAAACCACACAATTCTCACATGGACAAAGAGGCACAGCGACGGCGAAACATCGAAAACAATCATAACATTGGATGTGACTGTGAAAACACACTTCAGATTCATTCCTCTGTCATTCACTGAGCTGACTATTGCTCCTGCATTAGGACAAACGGTACCCATCTGAAACCAGCTGGTTTAGCAGGCTGCCTCATAATCCAGTCTGAAACGTTCCTTCAACAACCATCCTCTCTGAACAGTGAATTATTGAGATGTAACATGGGGGTTGCTGTGGCCATTTTGTTGGCCCAATACTATTGATGGCAGAGGAGTCTCTCTAGGCAGATGGGTTGCCTCCCACAATGTACCAATACTCCAGCTTCCACTCAATAGAAGTTCCGGTGTGAGTTGGGACAGAGAGGACAAGTTGGAAATGGGACGTGAGTCACCGATGATGTCACTACTGTATCCGTTTGTTACCCTAGCTAAATAGGAGTACAATTCCCACCCACATTTTAAGCCTCACCTACCCAAACTTTGGATTTGTTGGGAAAGTTGTCTGTTTGAAGAGTACCCTTCTCAGAACAATTGTTTTTCCCCTTTCAAGATGTCCAAGAGAATCCGACATCCTAGGTCTAGGTTTCCGAGACAAATGACAGATCGGAACAGTAAGTTGACCAATTGGTCAGTGATTTAGACAGTATGGGTATCTAGACCTCTGGGTCAGTGGTTTAGACAGTATGGGTATCTAGACCTCTGGGCCAGTGGTTTAGACAGTATGGGTATCTAGACCTCTGGGCCAGTGGTTTAGACAGTATGGGTATCTAGACCTCTGGGCCAGTGGTTTAGACAGTATGGGTATATAGACCTCTGGGCCAGTGGTTTAGACAGTATGGGTATCTAGACCTCTGGGCCAGTGGTTTCGACAGTATGGGTATCTAGACCTATGGGCCAGTGGTTTAGACAGTATGGGTATCTAGACCTCTGGGCCAGTGGTTTAGACAGTATGGGTATCTAGACCTCTGGGCCAGTGGTTTAGACAGTATGGGTATCTAGACCTCTGGGCCAGTGATTTAGACAGTATGGGTATCTATACCTCTGGGCCAGTGATTTAGACAGTATGGGTATCTAGACCTCTGGGTCAGTGGTTTAGACAGTATTGGTATCTAGACCTCTGGGCCAGTGGTTTAGACAGTATGGGTATCTAGACCTCTGGGCCAGTGGTTTAGACAGTATGGGTATCTAGACCTCTGGGCCAGTGGTTTAGACAGTATGGGTATCTAGACCAGTGGTTTAGACAGTATGGGTATCTAGACCTCTGGGCCAGTGGTTTAGACAGTATGGGTATCTAGACCTCTGGGCCAGTGGTTTAGACAGTATGGGTATCTAGACCTCTGGGCCAGTGGTTTAGACAGTATGGGTATCTAGACCTCTGGGCCAGTGGTTTAGACAGTATGGGTATCTATACCTCTGGGCCAGTGGTTTAGACAGTATGGGTATCTATACCTCTGGGCCAGTGATTTAGACAGTATGGGTATCTAGACCTCTGGGCCAGTGATTTAGACAGTATGGGTATCTAGACCTATGGGCCAGTGATTTAGACAGTATGGGTATCTAGACCTCTGGGCCAGTGATTTAGACAGTATGGGTATCTAGACCTATGGGCCAGTGATTTAGACAGTATGGGTATCTAGACCTCTGGGCCAGTGATTTAGACAGTATGGGTATCTAGACCTCTGGGTCAGTGATTTAGACAGTATGGGTATCTAGACCTATGGGCCAGTGATTTAGACAGTATAGGTATCTAGACCTATGGGTCAGTGATTTAGACAGTATGGGTATCTAGACCTCTGGGTCAGTGATTTAGACAGTATGGGTATCTAGACCTCTGGGTCAGTGATTTAGACATTATCTGTATCTAGACCTCTGGGCCAGTGATTTAGCCAGTATGGGTGTCTAGACCTCTGGGTCAGTGATTTAGACATTATCTGTATCTAGACCTCTGGGCCAGTGATTTAGACAGTATGGGTATCTAGACCTCTGGGTCAGTGGTTTAGACAGTATGGGAATCTAGACCTATGGGCCCGTGGTTTAGACAGTATGGGTATCTAGACCTCTGGGTCAGTGGTTTAGACAGTATGGGTATCTAGACCTCTGGGCCAGTGGTTTAGACAGTATGGGTATCTAGACCTCTGGGCCAGTGGTTTAGACAGTATGGGTATCTAGACCTCTGGGCCAGTGGTTTAGACAGTATGGGTATCTAGACCTCTGGGCCAGTGGTTTAGACAGTATGGGTATCTAGACCAGTGGTTTAGACAGTATGGGTATCTAGACCTCTGGGCCAGTGGTTTAGACAGTATGGGTATCTAGACCTCTGGGCCAGTGGTTTAGACAGTATGGGTATCTAGACCTCTGGGCCAGTGGTTTAGACAGTATGGGTATCTAGACCTATGGGTCAGTGGTTTAGACAGTATGGGTATCTAGACCTATGGGTCAGTGATTTAGACAGTATGGGTATCTAGACCTCTGGGCCAGTGATTTAGACAGTATGGGTATCTAGACCTCTGGGCCAGTGGTTTAGACAGTATGGGTATCTAGACCTATGGGCCAGTGGTTTAGACAGTATGGGTATCTAGACCTATGGGCCAGTGGTTTAGACAGTATGGGTATCTAGAGCTTTGGGCCAATGGTTTAGACAGTATGGGTATCTAGAGCTCTGGGCCAGTAATTTAGACAGTATGGGTATCTAGACCTATGGGCCAGTGATTTAGACAGTATGGGTATCTAGACCTATGGGCCAGTGATTTAGACCGTATGGGTATCTAGGCCTATGGGCTAGTGATTTAGACAGTATGGGTATCTAGACCTATGGGCCAGTGGTTTAGACAGTATGGGTATCTAGACCTCTGGGCCAGTGGTTTAGACAGTATGGGTATCTAGACCTATGGGCCAGTGGTTTAGACAGTATGGGTATCTAGACCTCTGGGCCAGTGGTTTAGACAGTATGGGTATCTAGACCTCTGGGCCAGTGGTTTAGACAGTATGGGTATCTATACCTCTGGGCCAGTGGTTTAGACAGTATGGGTATCTATACCTCTGGGCCAGTGATTTAGACAGTATGGGTATCTAGACCTCTGGGCCAGTGGTTTAGACAGTATGGGTATCTAGACCTCTGGGCCAGTGGTTTAGACAGTATGGGTATCTAGACCAGTGGTTTAGACAGTATGGGTATCTAGACCTCTGGGCCAGTGGTTTAGACAGTATGGGTATCTAGACCTCTGGGCCAGTGGTTTAGACAGTATGGGTATCTAGACCTCTGGGCCAGTGGTTTAGACAGTATGGGTATCTAGACCTATGGGTCAGTGGTTTAGACAGTATGGGTATCTAGACCTATGGGTCAGTGATTTAGACAGTATGGGTATCTAGACCTCTGGGCCAGTGATTTAGACAGTATGGGTATCTAGACCTCTGGGCCAGTGGTTTAGACAGTATGGGTATCTAGACCTATGGGCCAGTGGTTTAGACAGTATGGGTATCTAGACCTATGGGCCAGTGGTTTAGACAGTATGGGTATCTAGAGCTCTGGGCCAATGGTTTAGACAGTATGGGTATCTAGAGCTCTGGGCCAGTAATTTAGACAGTATGGGTATCTAGACCTATGGGCCAGTGATTTAGACAGTATGGGTATCTAGACCTATGGGCCAGTGATTTAGACCGTATGGGTATCTAGGCCTATGGGCTAGTGATTTAGACAGCTCCTCCGTTCACTCCACTGGCTTCCAGTTGAAGCTCGCATCCGCTACAAGACCATGGTGCTTGCCTACGGAGCTGTGAGGGGAACGGCACCTCAGTACCTCCAGGCTCTGATCAGGCCCTACACCCAAACAAGGGCACTGCGTTCATCCACCTCTGGCCTGCTCGCCTCCCTACCACTGAGGAAGTACAGCTCCCGCTCAGCCCAGTCAAAACTGTTCGCTGCCCTGGCCCCCCAATGGTGGAACAAACTCCCTCACGACGCCAGGACAGCGGAGTCAATCACCACCTTCCGGAGACACCTGAAACCCCACCTCTTTAAGGAATACCTAGGATAGGTTAAGTAATCCCTCTCACCCCACCCCCCCTAAGTTTTAGATGCACTATTGTTAAGTGACTGTCCCACTGGATGTCATAAGGTGAATGCACCAATTTGTAAGTCGCTCTGGATAAGAGCGTCTGCTAAATGACTTAAATGTAAATGTCTTAAATGGGTATCTAGACCTATGGGCCAGTGGTTTAGACAGTATGGGTATCTAGACCTCTGGGCCAGTGGTTTAGACAGTATGGGTATCTAGACCTATGGGCCAGTGGTTTAGACAGTATGGGTATCTAGACCTCTGGGCCAGTGGTTTAGACAGTATGGGTATCTAGACCTCTGGGCCAGTGGTTTAGACAGTATGGGTATCTATACCTCTGGGCCAGTGGTTTAGACAGTATGGGTATCTATACCTCTGGGCCAGTGATTTAGACAGTATGGGTATCTAGACCTCTGGGCCAGTGATTTAGACAGTATGGGTATCTAGACCTATGGGCCAGTGATTTAGACAGTATGGGTATCTAGACCTCTGGGACAGTGATTTAGACAGTATGGGTATCTAGACCTATGGGCCAGTGATTTAGACAGTATGGGTATCTAGACCTCTGGGCCAGTGATTTAGACAGTATGGGTATCTAGACCTATGGGCCAGTGATTTAGACAGTATGGGTATCTAGACCTCTGGGCCAGTGATTTAGACAGTATGGGTATCTAGACCTATGGGCCAGTGATTTAGACAGTATGGGTATCTAGACCTCTGGGCCAGTGATTTAGACAGTATGGGTATCTAGACCTCTGGGTCAGTGATTTAGACAGTATGGGTATCTAGACCTATGGGCCAGTGATTTAGACAGTATAGGTATCTAGACCTATGGGTCAGTGATTTAGACAGTATGGGTATCTAGACCTCTGGGTCAGTGATTTAGACAGTATGGGTATCTAGACCTCTGGGTCAGTGATTTAGACATTATCTGTATCTAGACCTCTGGGCCAGTGATTTAGCCAGTATGGGTGTCTAGACCTCTGGGTCAGTGATTTAGACATTATCTGTATCTAGACCTCTGGGCCAGTGATTTAGACAGTATGGGTATCTAGACCTCTGGGTCAGTGGTTTAGACAGTATGGGAATCTAGACCTATGGGCCCGTGGTTTAGACAGTATGGGTATCTAGACCTCTGGGTCAGTGGTTTAGACAGTATGGGTATCTAGACCTCTGGGCCAGTGGTTTAGACAGTATGGGTATCTAGACCTCTGGGCCAGTGGTTTAGACAGTATGGGTATCTAGACCTCTGGGCCAGTGGTTTAGACAGTATGGGTATCTAGACCTCTGGGCCAGTGGTTTAGACAGTATGGGTATCTAGACCAGTGGTTTAGACAGTATGGGTATCTAGACCTCTGGGCCAGTGGTTTAGACAGTATGGGTATCTAGACCTCTGGGCCAGTGGTTTAGACAGTATGGGTATCTAGACCTCTGGGCCAGTGGTTTAGACAGTATGGGTATCTAGACCTATGGGTCAGTGGTTTAGACAGTATGGGTATCTAGACCTATGGGTCAGTGATTTAGACAGTATGGGTATCTAGACCTCTGGGCCAGTGATTTAGACAGTATGGGTATCTAGACCTCTGGGCCAGTGGTTTAGACAGTATGGGTATCTAGACCTATGGGCCAGTGGTTTAGACAGTATGGGTATCTAGACCTATGGGCCAGTGGTTTAGACAGTATGGGTATCTAGAGCTTTGGGCCAATGGTTTAGACAGTATGGGTATCTAGAGCTCTGGGCCAGTAATTTAGACAGTATGGGTATCTAGACCTATGGGCCAGTGATTTAGACAGTATGGGTATCTAGACCTATGGGCCAGTGATTTAGACCGTATGGGTATCTAGGCCTATGGGCTAGTGATTTAGACAGTATGGGTATCTAGACCTATGGGCCAGTGGTTTAGACAGTATGGGTATCTAGACCTCTGGGCCAGTGGTTTAGACAGTATGGGTATCTAGACCTATGGGCCAGTGGTTTAGACAGTATGGGTATCTAGACCTCTGGGCCAGTGGTTTAGACAGTATGGGTATCTAGACCTCTGGGCCAGTGGTTTAGACAGTATGGGTATCTATACCTCTGGGCCAGTGGTTTAGACAGTATGGGTATCTATACCTCTGGGCCAGTGATTTAGACAGTATGGGTATCTAGACCTCTGGGCCAGTGGTTTAGACAGTATGGGTATCTAGACCTCTGGGCCAGTGGTTTAGACAGTATGGGTATCTAGACCAGTGGTTTAGACAGTATGGGTATCTAGACCTCTGGGCCAGTGGTTTAGACAGTATGGGTATCTAGACCTCTGGGCCAGTGGTTTAGACAGTATGGGTATCTAGACCTCTGGGCCAGTGGTTTAGACAGTATGGGTATCTAGACCTATGGGTCAGTGGTTTAGACAGTATGGGTATCTAGACCTATGGGTCAGTGATTTAGACAGTATGGGTATCTAGACCTCTGGGCCAGTGATTTAGACAGTATGGGTATCTAGACCTCTGGGCCAGTGGTTTAGACAGTATGGGTATCTAGACCTATGGGCCAGTGGTTTAGACAGTATGGGTATCTAGACCTATGGGCCAGTGGTTTAGACAGTATGGGTATCTAGAGCTCTGGGCCAATGGTTTAGACAGTATGGGTATCTAGAGCTCTGGGCCAGTAATTTAGACAGTATGGGTATCTAGACCTATGGGCCAGTGATTTAGACAGTATGGGTATCTAGACCTATGGGCCAGTGATTTAGACCGTATGGGTATCTAGGCCTATGGGCTAGTGATTTAGACAGCTCCTCCGTTCACTCCACTGGCTTCCAGTTGAAGCTCGCATCCGCTACAAGACCATGGTGCTTGCCTACGGAGCTGTGAGGGGAACGGCACCTCAGTACCTCCAGGCTCTGATCAGGCCCTACACCCAAACAAGGGCACTGCGTTCATCCACCTCTGGCCTGCTCGCCTCCCTACCACTGAGGAAGTACAGCTCCCGCTCAGCCCAGTCAAAACTGTTCGCTGCCCTGGCCCCCCAATGGTGGAACAAACTCCCTCACGACGCCAGGACAGCGGAGTCAATCACCACCTTCCGGAGACACCTGAAACCCCACCTCTTTAAGGAATACCTAGGATAGGTTAAGTAATCCCTCTCACCCCACCCCCCCTAAGTTTTAGATGCACTATTGTTAAGTGACTGTCCCACTGGATGTCATAAGGTGAATGCACCAATTTGTAAGTCGCTCTGGATAAGAGCGTCTGCTAAATGACTTAAATGTAAATGTCTTAAATGGGTATCTAGACCTATGGGCCAGTGGTTTAGACAGTATGGGTATCTAGACCTCTGGGCCAGTGGTTTAGACAGTATGGGTATCTAGACCTATGGGCCAGTGGTTTAGACAGTATGGGTATCTAGACCTCTGGGCCAGTGGTTTAGACAGTATGGTATCTAGACCTCTGGGCCAGTGGTTTAGATCTAGACCTCTGGGCCAGTGGTTTAGACAGTATGGGTATCTATACCTCTGGGCCAGTGGTTTAGACAGTATGGGTATCTATACCTCTGGGCCAGTGATTTAGACAGTATGGGTACCTCTGGGCCAGTGATTTAGACAGTATGGGTATCTAGACCTCTGGGCCAGTGATTTAGACAGTATGGGTATCTAGACCTATGGGCCAGTGATTTAGACAGTATGGGTATCTAGACCTCTGGGACAGTGATTTAGACAGTATGGGTATCTAGACCTATGGGCCAGTGATTTAGACAGTATGGGTATCTAGACCTCTGGGCCAGTGATTTAGACAGTATGGGTATCTAGACCTCTGGGTCAGTGATTTAGACAGTATGGGTATCTAGACCTATGGGCCAGTGATTTAGACAGTATAGGTATCTAGACCTATGGGTCAGTGATTTAGACAGTATGGGTATCTAGACCTCTGGGTCAGTGATTTAGACAGTATGGGTATCTAGACCTCTGGGTCAGTGATTTAGACATTATCTGTATCTAGACCTCTGGGCCAGTGATTTAGCCAGTATGGGTGTCTAGACCTCTGGGTCAGTGATTTAGACATTATCTGTATCTAGACCTCTGGGCCAGTGATTTAGACAGTATGGGTATCTAGACCTCTGGGTCAGTGGTTTAGACAGTATGGGAATCTAGACCTTATGGGCCCGTGGTTTAGACAGTATGGGTATCTAGACCTCTGGGTCAGTGGTTTAGACAGTATGGGTATCTAGACCTCTGGGCCAGTGGTTTAGACAGTATGGGTATCTAGACCTCTGGGCCAGTGGTTTAGACAGTATGGGTATCTAGACCTCTGGGCCAGTGGTTTAGACAGTATGGGTATCTAGACCTCTGGGCCAGTGGTTTAGACAGTATGGGTATCTAGACCAGTGGTTTAGACAGTATGGGTATCTAGACCTCTGGGCCAGTGGTTTAGACAGTATGGGTATCTAGACCTCTGGGCCAGTGGTTTAGACAGTATGGGTATCTAGACCTCTGGGCCAGTGGTTTAGACAGTATGGGTATCTAGACCTATGGGCCAGTGGTTTAGACAGTATGGGTATCTAGACCTCTGGGCCAGTGGTTTAGACAGTATGGGTATCTAGACCTCTGGGCCAGTGGTTTAGACAGTATGGGTATCTAGACCTCTGGGCCAGTGGTTTAGACAGTATGGGTATCTAGACCTCTGGGCCAGTGGTTTAGACAGTATGGGTATCTATACCTCTGGGTCAGTGATTTAGACAGTATGGGTATCTAGACCTATGGGCCAGTGATTTAGACAGTATAGGTATCTAGACCTATGGGTCAGTGATTTAGACAGTATAGGTATCTAGACCTATGGGTCAGTGATTTAGACAGTATGGGTATCTAGACCTCTGGGTCAGTGATTTAGACAGTATGGGTATCTAGACCTCTGGGTCAGTGATTTAGACATTATCTGTATCTAGACCTCTGGGCCAGTGATTTAGCCAGTATGGGTGTCTAGACCTCTGGGTCAGTGATTTAGACATTATCTGTATCTAGACCTCTGGGCCAGTGATTTAGACAGTATGGGTATCTAGACCTCTGGGTCAGTGGTTTAGACAGTATGGGAATCTAGACCTTATAGGCCCGTGGTTTAGACAGTATGGGTATCTAGACCTCTGGGTCAGTGGTTTAGACAGTATGGGTATCTAGACCTCTGGGCCAGTGGTTTAGACAGTATGGGTATCTAGACCTCTGGGCCAGTGGTTTAGACAGTATGGGTATCTAGACCTCTGGGCCAGTGGTTTAGACAGTATGGGTATCTAGACCTCTGGGCCAGTGGTTTAGACAGTATGGGTATCTAGACCAGTGGTTTAGACAGTATGGGTATCTAGACCTCTGGGCCAGTGGTTTAGACAGTATGGGTATCTAGACCTCTGGGCCAGTGGTTTAGACAGTATGGGTATCTAGACCTCTGGGCCAGTGGTTTAGACAGTATGGGTATCTAGACCTATGGGTCAGTGGTTTAGACAGTATGGGTATCTAGACCTATGGGTCAGTGATTTAGACAGTATGGGTATCTAGACCTCTGGGCCAGTGATTTAGACAGTATGGGTATCTAGACCTCTGGGCCAGTGGTTTAGACAGTATGGGTATCTAGACCTATGGGCCAGTGGTTTAGACAGTATGGGTATCTAGACCTATGGGCCAGTGGTTTAGACAGTATGGGTATCTAGAGCTCTGGGCCAATGGTTTAGACAGTATGGGTATCTAGAGCTCTGGGCCAGTAATTTAGACAGTATGGGTATCTAGACCTATGGGCCAGTGATTTAGACAGTATGGGTATCTAGACCTATGGGCCAGTGATTTAGACCGTATGGGTATCTAGGCCTATGGGCTAGTGATTTAGACAGTATGGGTATCTAGACCTATGGGCCAGCCGTTAGACAGAGAGTATCGGTGTTATTTAAAACAGAATTCAGCCTATATCGCTATAACCTCTCTATCCCTGGTGCTGCTGGGGAGACATGACTGGTTCTAGTAAGAGCATGCAGGGCGTTTCCTGCCACACCATTGCCTGTAATGACAGAGCAATTGGGCAATGGGAGAATCACACCCACCACAACCCATAATCTCATCACTGATGTGGTTTACTACCAAAGAGAGGGGTTTGGACTGGGATGGATAGATCATGAGAAAGGGAGATGTGAGTGTGTGCTTGTATATAAACAAACCCCTTGCATAATGTTCAGAGGATTATCCAGGAAGTGGAAACGCTCAACCTCTGCCCTCTCTTACTTGTTTTCTAGACTAGGGTCCTGTCCAGGGGGTGTACTTGTACATTATACTGCCTCACACTATAGAAACATGAGATAGGACAGAAGCCTTATGGGCTGTTCTGGTTTGGACTAGGCTTATTTACTGTACATTGACGTTCCTGTCAATGTGGGGTTTGGTTTCAGTTATGGACCTTCCCAGAATATGTTCCTGCTATTAAGACCTTCTCAAAGGCTGCATCCCAAATGGCACTCTATTACCTCAACAATTCACTACTTTTTAGGGAATATAGGTGCTATTTGGGATGCAGCCTTTGAGAAGGTAGCAGGGACAGATTCTGAAACAAAACCCCACATTGACAGGAACGCCTCCCCTACAGTGAAATTCAGTCAGTAGTTAGTGATATCTGAGGCAGGATCCCTGTAATCTGCCTATGCTGGAAAAAACAAGCTTAGGCATAACTAAACCGGCAAGAATAAGAGGTAACACTGTTTCAAAGAGGACTTAAAGTGGTACAGTGGGACTAATACAGGCTATGAAGAATGCCAACCCTGCAGCTTAGCATTTGTGTTATATACAGGTTCAGTTTGGATAAAGCTAGTACAGGTACAGTAGGCACTAGGTTAGGTCCTTATTATGTGTGTTAGGATATAGTACAGGTACAGTAGACACTAGGATAGGTCCTTATTATGTGTGTTAGGATATAGTACAGGTACAGTAGGTTCTAGGTTAGGTCCTTATTATGTGTGTTAGGATATAGTACAGGTACAGTAGACACTAGGTTAGGTCCTTATTATGTGTGTTAGGATATAGTACAGGTACAGTAGACACTAGGTTAGGTCCTTATTATGTGTGTTAGGATATAGTACAGGTACAGTAGACACTAGGTTAGGTCCTTATTATGTGTGTTAGGATATAGTACAGGTACAGTAGACACTAGGTTACATTTACATTTACATTTAAGTCATTTAGCAGACGCTCTTATCCAGAGCGACTTACAAATTGGGGGGTTCTTATTATGTGTGTTAGGATATAGTACAGGTACAGTAGGCTCTAGGTTAGGTCCTTATTATGTGTGTTAGGATATAGTACAGGTACAGTAGGCACTAGGTTAGGTCCTTATTATGTGTGTTAGGATATAGTACAGGTACAGTAGGCACTAGGATAGGTCCTTATTATGTGTGTTAGGATATAGTACAGGTACAGTAGACACTAGGTTAGGTTCTTATTATGTGTGTTAGGATATAGTACAGGTACAGTAGACACTAGGTTAGGTCCTTATTATGTGTGTTAGGATATAGTACAGATACAGTAGGCACTAGGATAGGTCCTTATTATGTGTGTTAGGATATAGTACAGGTACAGTAGACACTAGGTTAGGTCCTTATTATGTGTGTTAGGATATAGTACAGGTACAGTAGACACTAGGTTAGGTCCTTATTATGTGTGTTAGGATATAGTACAGGTACAGTAGACACTAGGTTAGGTCCTTATTATGTGTGTTAGGATATAGTACAGGTACAGTAGACACTAGGTTAGGTCCTTATTATGTGTGTTAGGATATAGTACAGGTACAGTAGACACTAGGATAGGTCCTTATTATGTGTGTTAGGATATAGTACAGGTACAGTAGACACTAGGTTAGGTCCTTATTATGTGTGTTAGGATATAGTACAGGTACAGTAGACACTAGGTTAGGTTCTTATTATGTGTGTTAGGATATAGTACAGGTACAGTAGACACTAGGTTAGGTTCTTATTATGTGTGTTAGGATATAGTACAGGTACAGTAGACACTAGGTTAGGTTCTTATTATGTGTGTTAGGATATAGTACAGGTACTGTAGACACTAGGTTAGGTCCTTATTATGTGTGTTAGGATATAGTACAGGTACAGTAGACACTAGGTTAGGTCCTTATTATGTGTGTTAGGATATAGTACAGGTACTGTAGACACTAGGTTAGGTCCTTATTATGTGTGTTAGGATATAGTACAGGTACAGTAGACACTAGGTTAGGTTCTTATTATGTGTGTTAGGATATAGTACAGGTACAGTAGACACTAGGTTAGGTCCTTATTATGTGTGTTAGGATATAGTACAGGTACAGTAGACACTAGGTTAGGTTCTTATTATGTGTGTTAGGATATAGTACAGGTACAGTAGACACTCGGTTAGGTTCTTATTATGTGTGTTAGGATATAGTACAGGTACAGTAGACACTAGGTTAGGTCCTTATTATGTGTGTTAGGATATAGTACAGGTACAGTAGACACTAGGTTAGGTCCTTATTATGTGTGTTAGGATATAGTACAGGTACAGTAGACACTAGGTTAGGTCCTTATTATGTGTGTTAGGATATAGTTCAGGTAGAGTGGATGTCTATCTACGTCAGGGTTTTTCAGTATTCCTGTGCATAATAGAGAGAGATGTAATCGTATACAAATGTATGGAAGGTTTGAAATTACTATATTTTAGTCAAATATTTAATCTGTTTGGGCTTCTTGCAGTCAATTTGCAATCTACAAATTATTGGTAATTATGTTTCGGTCCCCTGACCATCCGCTCCAGAAAAAAAGTGATCTCTGATCTACGTGCTTGAGAAAATAGTCGGCTGACCCTAGTTATCTGATTTACAGATCAAGAAATAACCAGAAACATATACTGTACTTGTCCTTAATACCTTCAATCAACTTCCCACTCATGTCTGGATACGTGGAAAAAGATTCATGTCAAATGAAAGTCATGTGCGTTTTTTAAATTAAAAGCCCAGATTGCATTAGTAGTGTACTTTGCTCTGGCACCACTGTAGTCATCTGTCCAGACGAGACCCTGGCCTGTGGTGTGTGTGTGTGTGTGTGTGTGTGTGTGTGTGTGTGTGTGTGTGTGTGTGTGTGTGTGTGTGTGTGTGTGTGTGTGTGTGTGTGTGTGTGTGTGTGTGTGTGTGTGTGTGTGTGTGTGTGTGTGTGTGTGTGTGTGTGTGTGTATACCTTGGAGTTGAGGTCTCTGTGGTAGATGTTCTTGTAGTGCAGGTAGGTCATGCCTCTGCTGATGTCACAGGCCAGGTCCACCTTCTCCCTCCAACACAGAGACACGTCCTCCTGGGCCAGGAGGTCCTCCAGACAGCCCCCACTCACATACTGACAACACAGAGAGGGGGTGCAATTAGTACCACAGAGATCCTATATTCACGTCTATGGAGATGGATCCTCTATTCCGTACATAGACATCCCATTTCCATGGTTAAACACATACTTAGCAATCTATTCCCTTCAACAACTGTGACTACTGCCAGATGCACAAATACAGAGGGAAAGTACCATAAAGAATCTACATGTGTCTATAGAGATGGGTTATACCATAGAGATAATCATTTCTATTGGTTTTACACAGAGATACCAATCTCTTGATTCTATGGTGAGATGCACAGATACTGAGAGGAAAATGTTGGTGTCCTAAGTGATTAAGGACACTTACCTCCAGTATTGGGTACAGCTTTTCTTCTCGCACACAGATCCCAAGATACCTGTGAGGATAATAATAGGTTGTATTACGATCACAGTGTTACTTTTTTTGTTGCAACTCCTACACATCTTCCTCTAAATACAAGCATTTATCATACATGTTGGAAAGGGACTGACCTGACAATGTTAGGGTGTGAGAGCTTCTGCAGTAGACTGATCTCTCGTACGATGCTGTCCTGGTCCACGTCGTTCTTATAGATCTTGACCACCATCACTTTCCTCGTTGTGCTGTGCGACACCTAGACAACAACGGGCGTTATATATTTACAGAGTGGTTGTTGCTCAGCTTTGATTGACAACAGTTGGACGATCTCACTATTGTGTATTTGGACAAGTTGTAAACAGGGCTGGATCTCTATCAACTAGAGCCAGGGTAACAAAACAAACAATGCAGTTTCTTGCATACCAACACAAGATGAAAATGTGCTGAGACTAAAGCAACAATCTTAGCAGTCTTGATCTCTTCCTGAGGTGTGTTAACTACATCCTATTGTCTCTGTGAGGCCAGACTGGTTCCGTGGTACGCTACGTTCCCGCCACAGTAGCATTCTCTGTCTGTGTCCCAAATGGCAACCTATTCCCTATGTAGTAGACCAGGGCCCATATGTCAAAAGAAGTGCCCTACATAGGGAGCCATTTGGAAGACAGCCTGGCACAGGTTCCTGAACCATCACACTGGCTGACTGACTGCACACCTGTAATCACCCTCCTTTCAGGACTTTATATCGCCATCTCTGATCTGTATCTGAGCGTCTGGGAGTTCCATCTCAACACAAACACGCACGGTGGCCCTGCTATTGTGACCTGACATTACCTCCAAGAACTACTAGGACTGCCAGTGTTCAGTCCATTAACATTTTAATGTTGTTCATTTGAGTCCACAGACAGTACCTCACATCTAGACAGTATTAAGAGGACGTAAGCTGTGTTCCTATGTCTCGTGGGCATGTGAATGCAGAGAAGGACATGACTGCAGTGTAATTACTTGGGCATGTTGCGGCTGCTGCTCTGAGGAGTGCTTCAGGGATCAGCCAAGGCATCATGTTTTCAGTTAACACCCGAGTTGGTAGTACACAAAATGTAGGTTGCTCTTTGGTTGGGACTATAATTTATGTATTGGCTTCTGTGAAATGTGTCATAATACACTTATCAGGATGTATGCCACATACAGCATGATGGCATTTTGAACACTTTCGTTACTGAAACAAACATGAAATATGGTAAGTAAATCAGAGGTAAGGGGTGTAGAAAGTCAGTTATTTTTTGTTCTCTCTTTCACACACACACACACACACACACACACACACACACACACACACACACACACACACACACACACACACACACACACACACACACACACACACACACACACACACACACACACACACACACACACACACACACACACACACACACACACACGTCGATGTATTCACAAGCACACACACATTTATTTTCAGCCATGTACAAATTGGACCGTTCATACCTTGTACACCTTGGAGAAGAAGCCACTCCCAATCAGCTCGGCACTGAAGTCTTCCCAGAATTCCAGTTTGCGGACAGCGGTGCGAAGCTTCTGCCAGCGGTCC
Organism: Oncorhynchus gorbuscha; assembly: GCF_021184085.1. Lineage (NCBI taxonomy): Eukaryota > Metazoa > Chordata > Actinopteri > Salmoniformes > Salmonidae > Oncorhynchus > Oncorhynchus gorbuscha. The sequence goes on along the minus strand of NC_060183.1, from coordinate 59,298,603 downwards.
ACCTGGCAGTAGGTGTCTGCTACCTCTCCGAGCAGCGTGGGGCTGCTGGGTTCAGGGGTCACCTCCAACTCACACCTCATCCTGGACAGCTCGTCTAGAGAAGCACAGGGTCAGACACTCAGTCTCACTCACTATCCCTATCCCAGTGTTAAAGCCATCAGAGGAACTAGAATTATCTCAATGCTCTCCTTCAATCCAGAAATATCGGCGGCGAACACTCAAAACAATAATGTGCAGCCATGATTGGGCCTTGGAGGCAACAGGCAGACCCACCTGGTAGCCAGGCCCGCCCACTGGGGAGCTAGGCCCAGCCAATCAGAATGAGTTTCTCCACAAAAGGGCTTTAGATGATCAGATGTTCTTGCAGGTGAAGAAGCCAGATGTGGAGGTGTGGTTGGTTGTGAGGCCAGTTGGACCTACTGCCAAATTCTCTAAAACAATGTTGTAGGCAGTTTATGGTAGAGAAATTAACATGAAATGATATGGAAACAGCTCTGGTCTACATTTTATTTAACTAGGCAAGTCAGTCAAGAACAAATTATTATTTTACAATGACGGCCTATCCCGGCCAAACCCTCCCCTAATCCGGACGACGCTGGACCAATTGTGCTCCGCCCTATGGCCATTCCTGCAGTCAGCATGCCAATTGCACACTCCCTCAAAAGTTGAGATATATGTGAAATTGTGTTGTGTGACAAAACTGCACATTTGAAAGTGGCCATTTATTTTCCCCTAACAAGGTGCACCTGTGTATTGATCTTGCTGTATAATCAGCTTGTTGATATGCCACATCTGTCAGGTGGATTATCCTGGCAAAGGAGGAAATGCTCACCAACATGGATGTAAAGAAATATGAGCCTTTTTTTGAGAAATAAGATTTGTGCGTGTATGGAATATTTCATAGATTTTTTTATTTCAGCTCATGAAACATGAGACCAACACTTTACATGTTGTGTTTATATTTTGGTTCAGTGTTATAAAAATGAGAAAAAAAGAAGATGGAAAGGAAATGTTTTTGATCTTGAAATAAAATGGGGGTGATTTGAAAAAGGGAAATAAACTCATTTAAAATGCAAATTAAGCAGATTCTGAGGAAAGGGAAATAAACTCATTTAAAATGCAAATTAAGCAGATTCTGAGGAAAGGGAGATAAACTCATTTAAAATGCAAATTAAGCAGATTCTGAGGAAAGGGAAATAAACTCATTTAAAATGCAAATTAAGCAGATTCTGAGGAAAGGGAAATAAACTCATTTAAAATGCAAATTAAGCAGATTCTGAGGAAAGGGAAATAAACTCATTTAAAATGCAAATTAAGCAGATTCTGAGGAAAGGGAAATAATTTTGATGAGATGAAAGACTTTGTGAGATGAAACCATAATTTGCACTCAAATATCTTTTTAATGCATGCAATTAATTGCAAATAACTTAGCAATTTCCTTCTAAGTATTTTAATGGGGAATTATTTGATAAATTCCTCGGCTGTATTTTATTTACTGTAACTAAGTACTGATGTTGGTATCTTTGACCTGTTTAACTGCCAGTATTACATGTCTACCAGTGTTGAATGTGGTTGGCGCCACATTGAGCCGAGGGAACACTGATAATGTCTCTCTTCCTCCCAGCATCTCTGCCTGGTGTTTACAGTACATTTGGTACCAGATTAGAATATAAAAGGGGCCTGTCTCTGCTAGACATTTTCTCTGCTTCTGTGCGGGAGGTATATCGCTGTTGCAACTTGTATTAAACTGAAATTATTATGATTGACTATATCCATGACTGCTCTTCTCTTTTGTTCACCTGAAAATCCCCTTTACAAACGTCATTCTTTACTTGCCCAGCATAACTGTGACAGGTTTACAAACCCATTTGGAGATGCACAATCGCAGTTTAGATTCATTATTCTTTGCTTATGCGGTGTGTAGCCTAAAACTACAAATACATACTGTACATAGGCAGAGGTCTATGACACCATCACAACAGCATATGTCATTGTTCCTTTCAGCTCCAAGGCAGAAAACAATTATACCGGGCTGAGGCCTTGGCTACTGTATCTAACACCTGCTCAAGGCCAAACATTCTCCTGTTTTGTTGCCTGTTCACACAGATTCCATCACACAAGCTTCTCATAGCTTCTGCAAATGGTGCATGGTTGAAAAGAGTTCTGCTAAATATTTTCATCATGATGACCAGATAGGTGTGCATGAGAATACTTTAGTGGGAGAGCAAACATTGCCATAATAAATAATATCACAATCTAGTGCAACAGAAGCATGAAAAGTCCATTAACTAGGAAGAAGTCACGTGAAACTAGATTCTTCAGTGTTCACAAATCCACTAAGGTCAGCTTAGCGCACATGTACACAAAAGTATTACTGGAATTTTTGTTCTGAAAGTTTTCTATTCTCAAGAACAGTCATCCAGGCTGGATACTTTGTTTCGTTGGGAACGATGATGAGTGATTTAAAACAGGCAGGAACAGTGCATAGTACAAGTGATTGATTGAAGATGTCCGTGAATACAGGGGACGGCTGGTCAGCACGGTGCTTTAGTGTGGCTGAGGAGACCCGGTCTGGGCCTGCAGCTTTCCTACAGTCCTGTTTCCTCAAGATGTATGTAGTTCTGTCATTGAGCTCTTCTTGTTTATTAATGTTTTGTATTATGCTTTGTGTCGAACCAAGGAAGATAAACATTTTTTCTTTATATAGACTGACTCCCTGCTCTGGGATAAGAAGGGGTGGGGCGATGGGAATAGAAGTCTGGGTAGTCTGGGTAGGAGTGGGGGAGGAGGGGGAAGATTACATGCTGACTACACCGGCCACGCGCATACGTCCACGTGTGCCATCGCCCGCAGGTTAATTTCGTCCATACACACTGGACGCGATGATAACATGCAGGTTAAAATACCAAAATCAACTGAACCAACTATATTAATTTGGGGGCATGTCGAAACACACATGAAACATTCATGGATATTTAGCGATCTAGCTGTTGCTAGCTAGGTTGCCCTGGGAGATAAACATTGGGTTGTTATTTTACCTGACCTGCATATGTCCTCTTTTTGGCTTTTTCTTTGTTGAACTTTGACCTGAAATCATACAAAATCTTTAATTGATCTCACCTGGTTTGTCTTTCAATCATCCATGTGGGTTTGTATCTTCCTGATAGTCAATAAGGAGGGGACTTGCAGCACGTGAAGAACCATGTTCTGTTTTAGAGCTTGGCTATGCAGGTCCGCGTTCGTGAAATGTTGGTGAAATGTGTTGGTGAAATGACTGAATAACGTGCACTAAATGTGTTCGGTGGGGTTTACTTGTTAGAGTGGAGATTAGACAGAGACAGCGAACCCAGGGGACCTCTGACCAGGCGCCAGGCCAAACACAGGTCATATAAAAGTCATATACAGGCCCCTGTATCACACCTCCCTGCTATGTACGCACACAGGCCACTGGCTCCAGGACAAGGCCTCTAAGACAGGGGCTTCCTCAGAGTCTTTCAAGCACAGTAAGGTCATAAACAATGCAATATTCCATGGAATGTCTTAAATACACAAAAATACAGCAAGTCATGGTAATGTTATGACTTTGCCAAGAGGACTGTTTTATCTGAAACACAATGCCATACAGTATATCTGGGCAGACAAGCCCATGTTGATTAGCCCTGAACTCAACTGTGTCTTTGTTTTCAAAGTACAGTTGTTTTCTCTCTCTCTCTCGACAAATAGCAAAAGTCAGTTTTAACATGAGTGATCTAGTTGGTGGTCGATTGTGTTACACTCACATGCAAACACACAGCCTTTACCCTGGAGTGTGTAACGTAGAGTGGTGAGATCATGAGGGCCAGATGAGCTCACCGTCCAGCCCTGGGCCAATGTGAAGTTGTAAGTGTGTTGGTGTGGGGATAGATATGGTTTACTAGTGGCTCCTAGTAAACCATAAATAACTTGTTGACTATCCTATAGGTTATAATTATGTTTAAATTGTCAAAATATTTGTGTACTTCTCTTATGACTTTACAAATGTACAGCACCAGTCAAAAGTTTGTACACACCTACTAATTCAAGGGTTTTCTTTATTTTTTACTGTTTTCTACATTGTAGAATAATAGCAAAGACATCAAAACATATGGAATCATTTAGTAACAAAAAAAGTGTTGAACAAATTAAAATATATTTTATATTCCTCAAAGTAGCCACCCTTTGCCTTGAAGACAGCTTTGCACACTCTTAGCATTCTCTCTATCAGCTTAACTTGGAATGCTTTTCCAACAGTCTTGTAGGAGTTTCCACATATGCTGAGCACTTGTTGGCTGCTTTTCCTTTATGTCCTGAATACAAAGGGTTATGTTTGGGGTAAATCCAACACAACGTGGCCAAAGGAAAATCTGGATCTACTTTCTACCAGACACTGGGACCTTTTAGCTGGACCTTTTAGCTGGATAATAACCTAAAACACAAGGCCAAATCTACACTGGAGTTGCTTACCAGTTACAGTTTTGACTTAAATCTGCTTGAAAATCTATAGCAAGACCTGAAAATAGTTGTTTAGCAATGATCAAAAACCAATGTGACAGAGCGTGAAGAATTTTCAAAAGAAGAATGGGCAGATTTTGCACAATCCAGGTGTGGAAAGCTCTTAGAGACTTAAACAGAAAGGGGTGTGAATACTTATGTAAATGAGATATTTCTGCATTTCATTGTCTGAAAAATGTCTGAAAAATGTCTGAAAAACATGTTTTCACTTTGTCATTGTGGGGTATTGTGTGTAGATGGTATATATATATATATATATTTAATCCATTTTGAATTCAGGCTGTAACACAACACAATGTGGAATAAGTCAAGGTGTATGAATACTATCTGAAGGCACTGTATTTATTTTACCAGGCAGGTCAATTGAAACACAATTATTTTAAACGTATTTACAAAGGCCTGGAAATTGAATCACAAATCAAATTGATGGAAATAAATCATGAAAGAGATAGAGAACAAAGAGTAAGTGTGTGTAAGTGTGTGTGTATGTGTGCGCGCGCGTGTGTGTGTGTTATGTACCGCATGACCAATGTGTACAAGACAGATATTATTTCATCAACAACAGCTTAACATGTCAGTGTGGATGACAGACTGTTACATCACCCCAACATTAAAAAGCCATCGCTGCACAATCCTCAGCCATCTATGACGTGGGGGACTGCCAGTAAAGGCCTTCTTTCTCTTCATCCATCCAACCATATTTATAGCAAATAAATAAACCAACCATTTACAGCGCTAGCTCCAGCCAATCTTTCCTAGGTGGTCCTAGCAGCCACACTCCCCTATGCAGTCTGCACAGCCATCAGTCCAGTGAGTCTATCACTCCAACCCTTGGCTCTCCCTGCAACGCTGGGCCTCCAGACACATCCGCTCACACAATCTACACTATGTATTCAAAAGTTTGTCATATTTCTGCCCTGCTAGAGTTGTCCCAGTCAGTGCTGTAAGTGCTGTTATTGTGCAGTGGAAAAGTCTAGAAGAAACAATGTCTCAGCCGCAAAGTGGTAGGCCACACAAGCGCACAGAACGGGACCGGCAAGTGCTGAAGGCCGTAGTGAGAGAGAAATTGTCTGTCCTCGATTGCAATACTCACTACCGAGTTCCAAACTGCCTCTGGAAACAACGTCAGCATAGGAACTGTTAGCCAGGGCCTTCAAGAAATAGGTTTCCATGGCCAAGCAGCCACGCACAAGTCTAAGATCACCATGCGCAATGCCAAGCATTGGCTGGGGTGGTGTAAAGCTTGCCACCATTGGACTCTGGAGCAGCGAAACATGTTCTCTGGAGAAATGAATCACGATTCACCATCCGGCAGTATGTGGACTAATTTAGGTTTGGCGGATGCCAAGAGAACGGCTACCTGCCCCAATGCATAGTGCCAACTGTAAAGTTTGGCGGAGGAGGCATAATGGTCTGGGGCTGTTTTTCATGGTTCGGGCTAGGCACCTTAGTTCCAGTGAAGGGAAATCTTTAACACTACGGAATACAAAGACATTCCAGATGATTCTGTGCTTCCAACTTTGTGGCGACAGTTTTGGGAAGGCCCTTTCCTCTTTCAGCATAAAAACACCCCCGTCCACAAAGCGAGGTCCATACAGAAATGGTTTGGCAAGATCGGTGTGGAGTAACTTGACTGGCCTGCACAGGGCCCTGACCTCAACCCCATCGAACACCTTTGGGATGAATTGGAACACCGACTGCGAGCCTGGCCTAATGGCCGTACATCAGTGGCCGACCTAACTAATGCTCTTGTGGCTGAATGGAAGCAAGTCCCCACAGCAATATTCCAACATCTAGTGGAAAGCCTTCCCAGAAGAGTGGAGCCTGTTATAGCAGCAAAGGGGGGCAACTCCATTTTAATGCCCATGATTTTGGAATGAGATATTTGACAAGCAGGAGTCCACATACCTTTTGTTGTGCAGTGTACTGTTACAAAGCTCACCACAATGGACAAATGATTGGCAATGTTATAACAGACAAACAACCAGGGGGGGGAGAGGGATGGAGGGCTGCCCAAATAATCAGTGTTTGGTAACCTCCCCTATCGCAGCTACCGGGCGCTGATGACAAAATCCAGCTGACGTAAACATGGCATAACGTTGTATACAGACAACTTACAGTAGAGCTAAAGCCTTTCTACCGGCCCATATGGGATTCATCATCAGCCCATTCAGGTCCCAGAAGGGATTATTAAGGGATTTACATAGAGAGACGGATCTGAAATCCCTTGACCTTATACTTCCTGTCTCATCTCACTAAAGATCAAATCCTGCTTTCTCTCTCAGATTTGTGAAAAGATGTTGCTTCTACTCATTTTTGCATATTTTTTTTAACCTTTATTTTACTAGGCAAGTCAGTTAAGAACAAATTCTTATTTTCAATGACAGCCTAGGAACAGTGGGTTAACTGCCTGTTCAGGGGCAGAACAAGAGATTTGTACCTTGTCAGCTCAGGGATTCAAACTTGCAACCTTTCAGTTAGTAGTCCAACGCTCTAACCACTAGGCTACCCTATTCCATTCCAACATGAGACTTTCAGCACTATGGAATATACAGTTGGGTCCAAAACTATTGATACCATTCATAAAGATGAGCAAAAATTACTGTACAAAATAAATCATTAAAATACTAAGCTATATTGTATTATAACATTTTGGGGAAATGATATTATTTTTCTCTAATACAACTACTCAGAGAAAGAGCATGTCATTATTTTTCTCTAATACAACTACTCAGAGAAAGAGCATGTCATTATTTTTCTCTAATACAACTACTCAGAGAAAGAGCATGTCATTATTTTTCTCTAATACAACTACTCAGAGAAAGAGCATGTCATTATTTTTCTCTAATACAACTACTCAGAGAAAGAGCATGTCATTATTTTTCTCTAATACAACTACTCAGAGAAAGAGCATGTCATTATTTTTCTCTAATACAACTACTCAGAGAAAGAGCATGTTATTATTTTTCTCTAATACAACTACTCAGAGAAAGAGCATGTCATTATTTTTCTCTAATACAACTACTCAGAGAAAGAGCATGTCATTATTTTTGGTCCCAAAAAAAGGTATGGGTCAAAATGATTGACACCCGTTTTCAATACTTTAGTACCTCACCTTGCAAGGATAATAGCAATGAGCCTTTTTCTAAAATGCTTTATGAGTTGGAGAACACGTTGGGAGGGATCTTAGACCATTCCTCCATACAGAATCCTTCTAGATCCTTGATATCCTTTGTCTGCGCTTACGGACTGCGCTCTTCAATTCAAACCACAGGTTTTCAAATGGGTTTCAAGTCTGGAGACTGAGATGACCATTGCAAACTGTTGATTCTATGGCCGATTATCAATTTCCTTGTAGATTTTGATGTGTGCTTGGGGTTATTGTCTTGCTGGAAGAACCGTTTCCAACCACGTTTCAGCCTCCTGACAGAGAACAAGGTTTTTGGCAAAAATGTGCTGGTACTGGGTTGGTTCATGATGCTGTGGACCTTAACAGGGGCTCCAGGACCAGTGGAAGCAAAATAGCCCCATAACATCAAAGATCCACCACCATATTTTACAGTAGGTATGGGGTTCTTTTCTGCTGCGGTATGTGGACAAAGAAATTTGTTTTCATTCCACTGTATATGCAACCATGGTGTACAGTACAGTTATCAACAGAGAATCAACACAAACAGGCTGATAGGTAAAATATTAACTTTCTGCTTCACAAACTAGAACAGGGCTCTTCACATGACACTGCATGAGCTATCACCTATTGTGCATGACACACACACACACACACACACACACACGTCATATTTTTTCCTTTTACGATGGAGTCATTGTTTTCAACACTCCTGAAACCTGCTTGGCTGGTCCTCTACCAATGCATTTTTATTTTATTTTAGGACTGAGAAGATGTTGAACTTGATGTTTCACATTGTGACAGATCAAAATGAGAAAGCATTTTGCCAGAGTTCTGCTTCCCCCTCACATTCTCTCCCACGAAAACTCTCAGAGCTTTCAAGAGAGTGGGCAGAAAGGCCTTCCTCATACCAAGGCTCTGTGTGTGTGTGTGTGTGTGTGTGTGTGTGTGTGTGTGTGTGTGTGTGTGTGTGTGTGTGTGTGTGTGTGTGTGTGTGTGTGTGTGTGTGTGTGTGTGTGTGTGTGTGTGTGTGTGTGTGTGTGTGTGTGTGTGTGTGTGTGTGTGTGTGTGTGTGTGTGTGTGTGTGTGTGTGTGTGTGTGTGTAGATTCATGAGAACTAGCTGAGTATGTGTGGGCTAACCTGCCTTCCTGAACACTATGCCTTGCATGTATGATGGTGTATTCTGAGTGGTCCTCTGGAGCATTACGCAAACTCTGTGTAATTATTTGACTGACTGTGTAGTTTACAGGGGGAAATTAATGTTTGAGACTAAAATGTCTGAGTATACAAGCTACTGAAAAGAGAATGTGGTTGTGCTAGTGTGAGTAAGGTATGTACTTTGTATCAGTATGGATAGACAGTGAGAGACAGAGAGAGACAATCATGGAACAAGCTGGGTCAAACATGTCAGGACATGTGAAGGGCTGCCCACCACTAAACAATCACAGCGCCACTCAGCCCTCACACACAAATGGACAGCAGTTGATTTCATAACACTTGTTCTGAGAGGGCCAGAGAGGAGGCGGGGGAATCAAAAAGAACAAGGCCTGCCTTGTGTGGGTGATGTGATGAGCACAAAAATATACAAATAAACCTGATCAACAACAATCTTACTCTGGCCAGCATCACAGACCGGCTCAGAAGCAATGCATTATTTCACACACAATATACAAGTGTCACTCTCATATGCAATACAGTTAGTGTAAAATCCTTATGGGCAATGCAACAAACAAAATATCAGGATGAATAGTGACGAAATTGAGCTTTTACAATTGGGCGGCCATCCGTGGATAATGATTAATTTATGGTCCTTGTGACATAATGCTGCATGGATAGCTGGCAGGGTTGGGACTTGTGTTGATGGTAAGTGGATCGGCTTCTGGCCTGCCTGGGCTTTGCCTTGATGTGCTGGATCAATAATTCAGTATAGTGGAACCCTAGAGCTGTGGTTGGCTAACTGCTCCCTCCCTCTCTCTCTGTCCTCAGCCCCTGTGACACGGTTCTCTGCTCCCTCTCTCTCTGTCCTCAGCCCCTGTGACACGGCTCTCTGCTCCCTCTCTCTCTGTCCTCAGCCCCTGTGACACGGCTCTCTGCTCCCTCTCTCTCTGTCCTCAGCCCCTGTGACACGGCTCTCTGCTCCCTCTCTCTCTGTCCTCAGCCCCTGTGACACGGCTCTCTGCTCCCTCTCTCTCTGTCCTCAGCCCCTGTGACACGGCTCTCTGCTCCCTCTCTCTCTGTCCTCAGCCCCTGTGACACAGCTCTCTGCTCCCTCTCTCTCTGTCCTCAGCCCCTGTGACACGGCTCTCTGCTCTCTGCTCCCTCTCTCTCTGTCCTGGCCTCAGCCTCTATGACACGGCTCTCTCAGGTTACTTCCTGTTACCTAAGATGGTTTGTCTCCCGGGGTCACGACCTGCTGCTTCCATAAAGTGTATGTCAGCCCGTCTGTGCATTTTGGGAGAGTGTGTATGTGTGTGCGTTCGCATGTGGTATAAACTGCTGGAATTATTTTATTTAAGGAAACCACCCAGGCTAAGTTGAAGGTTCAACATGCAAAACATTGACATCAGGGTGTGGGACTGTACTGTAGATCTTTTCCCTGTGAATGTCAGTTCCTTGAAGGCTTTCAACTTTGTAAACCGTAGACTGAGTTGCCTGTAAAATCACCAATCACATGCACAGTCTCAATAACAAATACCCAATGATCTCTCATTATCTGTCTATAAGTGCTCACAGTTTTCCACAGGGAAGCCTAAAGCCACGAAGATCCACTGCTAGTCACAGTCTGTCCTGTCCAGGTAGAGGGGTTAGTCTTCTTAATGCTACATCATTTAGGCACTCCTTCAGATCTATAGGGGCTTGCTCTGGGCAAGTTATTAAATCAATGCATTAAACTACTTTTTTTGTGGTTAAATCCATTTAAATTCAATAACTTTTTGACCGCACCCCTTTTGATTGGAACAAAACCTTCCACACATATTTTCCCAGTGTAGAAATGCTACAAAAGTGACTTTTTGGACCTGAATGCCAAACATTCAAGAGATAAAAGCGCTCAAAGTTTACACCTTTTGCATACTCCACCATAGCACGAGACAACCATGTCTTCATCACTGGAAAAGATAAACCTTTGAGATGGATATTATTTTAAAGCTTACAAAACAGGTTTGTCAAACTTTTTATAATTTCTTGAAAAAAAACCATGAATGCCGAATGATCTAAAAACAGGTCAACTCTGATTCTGCGGTAGCTAAGACCCTATTTCACATCATCGTTTGGGGTTGTGCCCACCATCGGTTGAGACACCACATGAACTCGGGGTTGGTGTCGTGTTGTTTAAAACAAAAGGGATTCTGTCAAAACGAGATTGTTTAAAACAGGGTAAATCCATTTGAATTCAAAGAGATATTATTACCTTGTTAAAACTAAGTTCAAAGTTTAAACTTACTCATGACTAAAGAGTATTGGGCAGGGTGTTCTCAGCTCCTAATGACAGGGTCATTATATTTGACATGAGAGACGTAGTGTATTTTATTCCTTTAAATCACCCATTGTCCTTCCCCCGGTCACATTGTCTTGAGTAAGTGTCAAATGTATTATTAAAGTCAGACTCAGAGAATCAATCAGAGGTCGGTGACTGAGGTCTGGTAGCTTAATAAGTGGATCAGCGTTCTGATAAACACACAACCAACCAGAGACAGATGAAATCAAATCAAATTGTATTGGTCACATACTTAGTAGATGTTATTGTGGGTGTAGCGAAACGCATTGGTTGGAGTGCATTGGTTGGAGTGAAAAGATGGTGAATGGTTCAGATTTGCCTCGAGATCTGTATGGCTCTGGTTCTGAATGGGTATCTGGGGCCCACCAGTCTCCAGTAGTGCCAAAGCAGCCAGTACCAGGCTACCATGCCAGGTGCCTGAATACAGAACAATATGATGTTCAAAAGGTTCAACTAATCCTCACAGCCCTGTCACATTCCACAGCCCTGCCCAGGAAAACTACCTAACTACAGCTGGAGCACAGTCTGCTACTGGTGGTGAACTCTCTACTGTACCACTGGTACCCTGTACCACTGTGCCTCCTACCTGACCAGAACTATGCACAATGTGGCAGCTTCGTGATTCAGTTTGTTTACAGTTCAATTGTGTAGCCAGGCTTTTAAAGTAGATGCTTTTCAAGTAAACATGCAGACAGTTGTGCTAATGACTTTTTAATGAAGGGTTAACCTGGACCAGAAGAGAAACTGGGGACACAGGAAGGATATAACTGAGGACAGAGGAAGGATCTACCTCGCCTGTGTGTCATCACAAACAATCCAGGATGTGACAAGGTGTGTCTAAAGGAAATACAGACATTTCCAGAGCACTTGACCGTACTACGATATAGCAAAACCTCGGAGGAAATGACTGCATTCCGAGGCCTTGACCCTTAGCTTAATGTAACCTTGTTCCTCATGATCACTCTATGCTCCCCAATTATGACCTGACAAGTATTTAAGTCCTACTGGATGACCGGCGAACTAAGTGACACGTGTCACAGTTCCACATTGAGTAACCAAAGCTGGAAGTGACCTATGGCCAACCTCCAGAATCACACCAGATCTATCTGCATACAAACACACGCGCATAAGTACTTCATGCATCTGAATATGGCCAACGTTACCCTCTGTGTTTACATCATGCAGAGATGGTCACCTCATGGCAGGGTTCAGCCAAGGCTTGCGTGCCATCGTTGTGCCACACAGATAAGGGCTATAACTCGCGCTGTTAAGCCCCTTATGAATCGACCACGTTGTTCTCCTTTGTTTTGGTCAGTAAACCAACCCAAACAGATGACCTACGCACATTCATTCAGCTACTTTGCTCCCACTGAACAATCGATGGCTGCCACAAACAATTTTCCATTAGTGAAACACCACAGAATATGGCATTAGTATCAACATAACCAAGGACAGTACATGGCAAACAGAAAGCATAGACAGAATGTGCATCACTGCTAGAGGGAGAGAACATTCATAAGAGTGTTTCTCATTCCTTCTCTAAATGAGTGACAATGATGCATAGATCTCTTTAAGGAATACCTAGGATAGGATAAAGTAATCCTTCTCACCCCCCCCCCTTAAAATATTTAGATGCACTATCGTAAAGTGGTTGTTCCACTGGATGTCATAAGGTGAATGCACCAATTTGTAAGTCGCTCTGGATAAGAGCGTCTGCTAAATGACTTAAATGTAAATGACTTAAATGAAGGCTTTGTACCCACAGATGACACAGGGTCAAAGATCTGACCGTGTCATTGGAACGCCATGAGAGGAGACTGTCTCTGAGCCTGAGGAACCGCACAGTCTTTGCGTTTCTCTTACAAAGGCTGATGCCAATCATTTCATCCATACAAATATTTCTACAAAATGTGCTGATATTTAATGGATACTTCAGTTACACTAGATATACGTGTAGTGTAAATATACGCTACTTGACCAAACGTATGTGGACACCTGCTCGTCAAACATCTCATTCCAAAATCACGGGCATTAATATGGAGTTGGTCTCCCCTTTGCTGCTATAACAGCCTCTACTCTTCTGGGAAGGCTTTCCACTAGATGTTGGAACATTGGGTGCAAGTCCCCACAGCATTCAGCCACAAGAGCATTAGTGAGGTTAGACACTGATGTTGGGCGATTAGGTCTGGCTCGCAGTTGGTGTTCCAAACGTTTTCGATGGGATTGAGGTCAGGGCTTTCAGTCATATTCTTCCACACCGATCTCGACAAACCATTTCTGTATGGACCTCGCTTTGTGCACAATGTCATGCTGAAACAAGAAAGGGCCTTCCTCAAACTATTGCCACAAAGTTGGAAGCACAGAATTGTCTATAATGTCATTGTATGCTCTAGCTCTAAGATTCCCTTCACTGGAACTAAAGGGCCTAGCCGAACCATGAAAAACAGCCCAGACCATTATTCCTCATCCACCAAAATGTACAGTTGGCACTATGCATTGAGGCAGGTAGAATTCTACCTGGCATGCGCAAACCAAGATTCATTAGTTGGACTGCCAGATGGTGAAGCGTGATTCATCACTCCAGAGAACGTGTTTCCACTGCTCCAGAGTCCAATGGCGGAGCGCTTTACACCTCTCCAGCCGACGCTTGGCATTGCGCTTGGTGATCTTAGCCTTGTGTGCGGCTGCTCGGCCATTTCATGAAGCTCCCGAGGAACAGTTATTGTGCTGACATTGTTCCAGAGGCAGTATGAAACTCGGTAGTGAGTATTGCAACCGAGGACAGACAATTCTTACAGACAATTAGTACTGTATCAACTGCACACCTACTGAACATCAACTCTACTGTATTCACAAGCTCCCTGTTAGAGAGCATCCTGTACTGAAGACTCACAATGCCTGTTCTGTTGTCTGATATTAATAACTGATTTATGATCTATCCTCCTCGTTTGGGTGGCAGTAGCACAGTTCCTGATATTCCCTGCTCCTGGGTAGAGTAACTGAGTGCCAACAAATTCACGGCAATGCATCAAGCCACCGCCTACCCTTAGGTCCCCTATGTCCCCTGCCTACACTTATATCTCATGTCTTCTCTTATGTCCCCCACAAGCAAAATGAATGTAAATGTGTGGAACACAGCAGAGTGTAGGAGTTTACCCCACTGTTCACCACACTCAAAACTCAAAAGAGTCAATCAAGTGAAATAATTGGCCAGTCATGTTATTATCCTGTAATTCCCATAACATGTCTATAATGACATGTACATTATATTTTTTTTACTGTACAATCTATTTCCTTCAACTAGGTCAAAAAGGAACGCGTGATTTCAACACAGGTTTAGACCTACTTTATCACTGTGACTGGCTTGGCACAACCTAAGTGTAGGTTAGATCATTAGACAAGCCATATTTCATGTAAACATATTCTATGTAAACTAAGACCCTGGAAAATGTGAAGAACCTGCCGCGCTGATGGATAATATAGCAATGTAAAATCATGGGGTGCACAGATATAGGATTAAAGCAATGCAATCAAATTCAACAAGAGCTTTTCTCCAATTATTTTCTTTCAAGGGAGGGAAATGTGTTAAAGGTACTAGAAGTAACAACTCGAAAACAAAACGTCTCACTGGTCTCAAATTAACTGGTCCGTTATTGAATTGACAACAAGAGAATTGCTGGAGCCAGTCAATTTGACAACAAGAGATGGTCTGTCTTTTGTTGACCAATAAGAAGGATGCCCCATTAGAATTATATTTTGAGAGGGCCCAATAATATTTTTGGGGAAAAAACGTGAGGAATTGAGTGCAAAAGAAGAAGGAAAGTAGTAAGTATGCTGTTAGGAGCTTATGGTTGGACTAGAAGAGTATATTACTTACTCCATCGATTCAGTAAGCTATTCATATGCATCTTGTCGGGGTGAACGGGACAGGGTGCACAGTCAGTCCCACAGTGTGTGTAACCAAAGTAAGACCAGCAGAAGTTAGTGCCTTTGTCCAGCAGCTGAGAGAGACCAGACCACACACACACACACAATGAACACAAAGCACACACAGACAGGGACAAATGTGATTAGACATGCAAACAAGTGTCACTGCCACACCACATAAAACATTCCACACTCCTGGTGATAAAACTATTACTGCAAGGGACAGGTTTGAAATTGCACTTGCACTTTCAGTAGACTACTTGTGTAGTTTGGATGATATAGGGACATAACAAGAGAGCACCTGTTCCATGTTGCAGTGCTTACCAGTGGAGGCTCCTCAGAGGAGGAAGGGGAGGACCATCCTCCTCTGTGAATTTCAGAAGAAAAAATGAATAGTGAAATATGTAAAAAGTTCATACTATACTAAATATATTCACATGTAACGAAGCAGCACTCAGTAAGGTAGCACCATGGTGTAGCCGGAGGACAGCTAGCATCCGTCCTCCTCTGGGTACATTGACTTCAATACAAAACCTAGGAAGCTCATGGTTCTCACCCCCTTCCATAGACTTACACAGTAATTATGACAACTTCTGGAGGACGTACTCCAACCGATCAGAGCTCATGCAGCATGAACTGACGGTGTCCACCCAATCAAAGGATCAGAAAAAGAATCTAGTACTGAAAGCATAAGCTACAGCTAGCTAGCAATGCAATGCATAAAATGTGGTAAGTAGATGCCTCAAAGAGAGAAAGACAATAGTTGAATAGTTTTGAACAAATTCATTTATTCCAAAATTAAGGAGAAGCAGGAGAGAGCTACCTATTTTAGCCAACTCAAACACAAGGCTCCAACAGAGAGGGATGCTATGTTAGCAGGCTGGCTATGTCTATCCAACATTGGAACTCTTCCAAGTCAAGGTAAGCTTTTGATTTTATAAATGTATTGCCACCTGGGCCCACCGGTGTAAGTGCCCGCTGCTGACTGTACACTGTACTGCATGATTGTAGCGGGATTACTAACTTGTTAGTTCTAGTAGCTATGTTGACTATGATGTGGCAACAATGTAGGCTGTGTGTAACGGGTCATGATGTAAAGGTTTGGCTTGGAAAGATGTTTCACCTGGTCACAGACATCTGATGTGTTTTGCCCTGAAGTCGACAAGCGAAGGGAGAAGGTGAGGAAGAGAGCAAGTAGATAGATGCCAGAAGGAATTATATATATATACAACGAGCTGTTTGTATGTGGCTGCTATGAAAGTCAACTGTGTTTGCTTGTGATCAGTGGTGTATTCAAAGTGCCAATTCTGTTGAAAAAAAAAACTTTGAACTGAACGGGGATAAACATACCTGAATTTGTCCAATAGAAACACTTGTTTGAAAATGTTGGAGTAATGATTACACCCTAGATCAGCTAGAGATGCAGGAAAGAGTGTGCAAAGCGGTGTTGAATGTGTCACTGTCTGTCACCTTGATTACTCAAATCTCTTGACATGTTGTTGTAAAAAAAAGTTACGTTGTAAACTTTCATTCAATAGCAGATGTTGTAGCAACCTCAGGGGGTACAGGGAAAATTCTAGTATCAGGTAGTAGCCGAAACCTATCGATGTTACATTGAGCTGGGTGAATGGAGACCTTTACAAAAAAAGATTGCAGTTTTGAAACTGCAGTAACTTCAGTCAACTGTGGTATTATGGACACAGTAATTGCAGAATGACTGCAGAATAACTGCAGTGCAATGCAGTTGAACTGCAGTTATACTGCACTGTAACTGCAGTTACAATGCAAAATTACTGCAGTAAAAAAAGTTCTATTTTGAACACAGTATTTGCAGCATACTGCAGTTAAACTGCACTCTAACTGTAGTTATATTGCATTCTGACTGCAATCTTTTTTGTAAGGGATATGAATGACAGTTATCCAATATGCTGTAATAGAAATAAGGCCATGTTCATAAAAAAAATGTGTCATCCTCCTTTACCTTATACGGCACGAACCGCCACTAGTTATTAAGCCCTACTTGCCATTAGAAAAGTATGATATTTTATGTTGTGTAAGTGTATGCCAAGGATATAATAAACTGTTGCATGATACTGCATACGATTTCTCATTTTATTGGGATATGATATCATTCTAAAGTTCACCTATCATTCCGAGGTGTAGCCTAGTTTGTGTCTGGTATGTTCAAACACATGTCAATTCTTCTTCCCATTTGGACGTCAGCTACTGTGAAAGCATAGCAGCGGGGGGAAATAAATTGGAACTGACCTAAAAGATAAACATTTGCAAGTGTGTGTGCGTTCAAAGCGTAAAACAAATCATGTTATCAGGTGATATTAGTAAACTATAGGCTTTAATGGATTACTACAAAATAGTCAGTCAAATTGTCCATGTATATGCTACTTACTGCGGCAAACTGTTGTGTAGACAAGCGTTTTCTTCAATGAACTTCCTCGGCTGCGTCGTAGATTGAAATATATATTTCCCATAGAAGATGCAATGACTAGAATGGCGCGAGCGCCGCAACACTTTAAATGTTACTGCGTTCATGCGGGTCTCGACCAAACAGCGCAATCAATGCGTCAGTCTCAATCTGTCACCGTCAGTCTCAGTTGTTTTTCAGAAACTGAACCCAAACAGGTTGACGAAATGCATGCCTTATCTGTTGCCTTGGGAACACCCTGCAATTACAGGGCTCACTGCGTTTCAACCTGTCACTCCGTAAAAAGTGAGACCGATGAAAGTGTTGCCTTGTGGCTCTCTTTCCCTCCCACACACCACACCAACCACAACACACACAGCTGCCACTGTCGCAATGAGAAACGTTCATATTCTGAAGAACCGTTTGTTCACATATGTATAGCATGTCTAGATATCCTCCCAAAATGTTGATCTGCATATCATATTATAATAAATTAACGACTCTTCATTTATTACAGAACATGAGAATCCCTATTCCCTACCTGAAATAAATTTACCAGAGACATTCAACAAGTTTGCTTAAAGCTGGTTTGTACAAATCTGATAATACATTCACCTATTAGGCTTATCTTGATTAATAAGAAGTATTATTCAGCTATAGGCTAGTTTTTTTTAACCAAGGCAGTGAATGTGCAGTGTATCCTGTATCATGAAATGGGATAGGATGCCCTCTGGTGGTCATTTTTGTATAAAGTAAAAGTTGATGTAGCTACATCAAATTTGGCCACTACCAATGTATACACATCAGTGGGCATTACACCTATGATGGCCCGAAAAAACAAGTGCACAATACGCTTCTGTAAAAAATACTCAACAATAATGTGACAGAGACAGGACACACATTGCAGAAAGGCAACTGCAATTTATTCAAATAAAGAACTGGATGCAAGATGAATAGAATAATTCATTATGAGCTCCCATTTTGTGAGAAGCTCTGTCATGCTATAACAATTCAATGGTATGTTTACAGTATGTTGGCATGCATTTGGGTAGAGGCCCCAACGTCTCACTACAATGGATGACATTGTGTGATATGGACAGTAAATGTAATCCTAGCCCTTTCTATAAAATAGGGCACAGATTGTGATGAAACAAAAAGCGAAGATTAAATATATGTATAAAAACAAATATCATACAGCATTCTGGGGGTAGAATTTCATTTAACCCTGTAGTCAAACCCAACCTCTTCTTCGATATGTTGTTCTTAGGAGAAGGGAGCACTTTCATGTGGAGTGGTGATAAAATATGGTTTGTCTTCGACATTTTCAACAGTTTAACTTAAACCCATGATTGGTGGGTTATATCAGAACATATTTTGTACTATACATTTTGACACAAAGAGAAAAGAGAACACTTTTAATTGTGAGCAAGGGCACAACCTTCACTGGGACAAGTCAGCCCCCACATTCTGAATTTGCATTTTATCATTGGAATGTGATACAAAACGAGGCAGCGGTGCAGTGTGCTGTGCTTTAGGACCATGCGGATACCTCCGAGCAGTTGGGTAGGCCGTTTGGAGTGTTTATCCATGGATTTAAAACAAATAAAGATATGTAACCCCCACTTCTAAAACCAAAGTTGCTCCCCTGATTGTGAATCATGACTGTGTTCATCCAGAATTAGAATATTTTTATTTTTTATTTTATCAGTATTTTTTATTTTATCAGTATCTTATTCATAATTATTTCAAATGAAAAGCTGAAATGTTTTGAGTCAATAAGTATTCAACCCCTTTGTTATGGTAAGCCTAAAGTTCAGGAGTAACAATTAGCTTAACAAGTCAGTCAAAATAAGTTGCATGGACTCATACTGTGTGCAATAATAGTGTTTAACATGATTTTTAATAACTACCTAATCTCTATACCCCACACATACAATTATCTGTAAGGTCACTCAGTCGAGCAGTGAATTTCAAACACAAAGACCAGGGAGATTTTCCAATGCCTTGTAAAGAACACCTATTGGTAGATGGGTAAAAAAAGAAAATAAAAAAGGTAAACATTGAATATCCCTTTGAGCATAGTGAAGTTATTCATTATACTTTAGATGGTGTATCCATACAGCCAGTCACCACAAAGATAAAGGTGTCCTTCCTAACTCAGTTGCAGGATAGGAAGGAAATCACTCAGGGATTTCACCATGAGCCCAATGGTGACTTTAAAACAGTTTAATGGCTGTGATCGGTGAAAACGGAGGATGGATCAACAACATAGTAGTTACTCCACAATACTAACCTAATTGGCAGAGTGAAAAGAAGGAAGCCTGTACAGAATCAAAACCAATACAAAACATGCATCCTGTTTGCAACAAGGCACTAAAGTTATACTGCAAACAAATTGGCAAAGCAATTACATTTTTGCCAAGAATACAAAGTGTTATGTTATGGGCAAATACAATACATTACTGAGTACCACTATCCATATTTTCAAACATAGTTGTGGCTGCATTATGTTATGGGTATGCTTATAATTGTTAAGGACTGGAGTTTTTCAGCGTAAAAAAGGAATGAAATGGAGCTGAGCACAGGCAAAATCCTAGAGGAAAACCTGGTTCAGTCTGCTTTCCACCAGACACTGGGAGATGAATTCACCTTTCAGCAGGACAATAACTTAAAACACAAAGCCTGGAGAATCAATCCTGGAGCTGTTTATCAAGACAGTGAATTTTTACAGTTGTGGCTTAAACCTGCTTGAAAATCTATGGTAAAACATGAAAATGGGTGTCTAGCAATGATCAACAACCAATATGACAGAGCTTGAACATCTTTGTAAAGAATAATGGGCCAATACTACAATCCAGGTGTACAAAGCTCTTAGATGCTTACCCAGAAAGACTCAGTTGTAATCACTGCCAAAGGTGATTCTAACATGCATTGACTGAAGGGTGTGAATACTTATGTAAATGAGCTATTTCTGTACTTAATTTTCAATACATTTGCGTACATTTTGTGTGTAAATGGGTGAGAAAAATTCCAGCTGTAACACAACAAAATGTGGAACAAGTGAAGAGGCATGAATACTTTGTGAAGACACTTAAGTGGTCAGCTATACAGAGACCTCCTCACTCAGACACCATTAAACACAGCATACATGACAGGCTGACGGAGTGCATAGTAAGTCTTTAAAAACACAACATACCGTGTTTTCACATACAGCAGTGACATGCAACAAAATGACACTTTGGTGCTGTAATAATCACTATGTGGAAGCATTCATTGTTGAATTAATGTTGTTTCAATAATATCTCGTGGAATCATAAACCTGTTCAGTGACTGAAGTGATCTGTACACCAACATTGTCTAACTATATGCAAAAAGGGAAAGATGTTAAAAACACATGCCACTAGAGAACTGGGGAGATTATTCCACCACTTTGGGCTCATCTAAAAATGGAGAAAAAGCAGAGAATTTAAAAAGATTGCACTCTACTGGCAATGTCGAAGTTCTACCATTTCATTTGTATCTTACCATATCTGATGACAACTTTATCCATGTCAAACTAATTCCAACATTTCCATAAGGGATATGTCATGCATAGATTGTACAAGAGGTCTGCAGCCGCACTAGGCTATACGCTTGGTATTAAAATTCATTTGTAAGAGCCAGTAATTGATACAATTTCACAATGACATTGCAATGCACTTGTTTAAAAGGTGTTTGTTTCACTATGAATGATATTACTTTACAAAATATGATAACCATTTTCTTTTTGGTGTTCTGAAAATGAGATCTGTAAATCTATTACCATACAAAAAGAAACAAACATGATTTTGATTTCAGCTTCAACACTGTATCACCCCCTTTGCTAAACACATATATTAGAAACATTTAGTTACATTACGTTTTTAAAAGCTCTTCACCAGTTGTCGTAACTGGGAGACAGTTAAAACAAATAGATTGTTCAGCAACAACTAATTCTATTAATGTGCAACTTGTGTCGCTTCTACAATGTTTGCATTGAGAAATCAACAGACACACATGCATACTATGAATGTAGTAAACCTTTTTCATCTCAATAAACCTCTCCTATACAGGTTTCCACTGAAAACATGAATGTTCCTAAACTGTCCACATTGATGAGTGGTACAGACAAACATAGTCAAGTACTCTGCTCTGCTGAAATGCGGGGACCAGGAGTCACCCTTTGAAATGTACAACCATCCATAAACACCCCCTCCCACATACCTCTGCATTAAACGTGAGTCTTTTCAAATGGTGGAGAGGGTGGAGAAACACAGGTACCTAGGCAAACAGACCTGTACATCAGAGGCCTGAGACAGAGCATGCTATGACTAGAAACATAAGCATGCATTACAGACAGGGGGTTAGTGAGTGACAATAAGGGAGCTTCCCCCAGAAGGGTGTCCAGGCTCCAGTCACGTCTCTATACAAGTCATGGAGTTCATCCAACAGTCCCGTCCACCTAAAAAAACAAAAACATTGGTGGCTGCCACAACATAACATATCAGTGAGTGAAGGGTGGGCTTGAGGGCGGACTGCAAGTCGAGTCACTAGCATGCCCCAACCTTTGCGCTTAAAAACCACATGGCATCAGGAAAGAGCCTCATCTTCTCCCACAAAGGGCAGGTCCATACTTCTCATGCCCTCCATGTTCTCTTGTTTCCTAGGAAACAGATTGGAGGAGCAGAATTTAATACAGCCATCAGTGCTAAGTACCTGTGTCAATTCTATCACTGCAGAGATGGTTAGTTAACCTCCGTTTAGCTGGGAAACTCAGTGGAACCATTTACTTGTTACATAACTGGAGAGAGCAAGCAGAGGGAACTTAGCAAGCTGTTAGTCGAACATTCAGGTCAGACACACAAAAAACACATGAAAGTAGTTCACTGGTATGTCAATGGGCGAGGGAGGAGGCTAGTTATGCTGCATGCAGAGGAATCAGAAACACATTTATTTGTATTTTTACCAGATACTTTAGCCAAATTTAATTCAGGGTTTTCACAGGTAACGTGTTTAGGCTACAATTATGTAGTACTTGGCCAAGGATTGAGTCAGACTGGTTGACCTTGATCATGTTATGAAGTTCATTACAATCAGAGTTTAGACAATGAGATTCTAAGTTGACAGTTTGTGCTCATTGCTGTACAGTACACACTTGGCCAAAAACACCTACATTTGCGCTCGGTTGTAGGCAACCCCACTTCATAACAGATACTAGTGCAGTTGGGGATCAGCAAGAGGTTCCAGACATGACTTCAAGTACCCCTGTGTATTGGCTATAATTATTTAATTGAATCCATGTTAAACTGTTACACAGGAGCACTTGACAAAGTAACACCATTCATGCCTATGGACTTGAGTGTGTTTCATATCACTTAAATAGTACTGAGATAGATAGGCAGGCAAGGCCGTGGCAGGCCCATAGTCCTCTACCTTCTTTGGTTACTATGAATGTAGCAGTATCTCACATTGGCCGCTCTCCCTTTGCTGGTGGGCAGGAGAGGGGAGAGACA
This sequence comes from Oncorhynchus gorbuscha, assembly GCF_021184085.1. Taxonomy (NCBI): domain Eukaryota; kingdom Metazoa; phylum Chordata; class Actinopteri; order Salmoniformes; family Salmonidae; genus Oncorhynchus; species Oncorhynchus gorbuscha. The sequence goes on along the minus strand of NC_060183.1, from coordinate 59,275,569 downwards.
GATTAAGAGGCTGCCACAGCAAGTGCTGGCAAGCATATCATTGGTCACGCAGGGAGAGAAGAAATCTTAACACTCTATGTGACATCCTACTTTTATTGAATGAGAATAAAAAGGAGCATCATTTTGCAAGATCAGATTAGTTAGGAATGTTGCCCATGTACAAAAAAGCCCGTAGCAGAGCTTCTCCAGAGTTATATGAAATTTATTAAAAACCACCAACTGCTTCTCAGAGTTCGGGGGAATTCCTTTTCAATTCCAGTCCATTCAAGAAGTACATTGAAATTCCAATTCTCTTCAATGCATTTCAATGAGGAACATTTGGAATTGGAATTTTAGTTTTGACCCCAACCCTGCTGCTTTTAGAGTTGCAAAATTCTGCTAACTTTCCCTAAATTCCCAGGTTTTCCAGAAAAAGCAGAAAATCCAGAATCTTCCAACCAGGATTTCTGGAAAAAACGGAAATTTGGGGAAAGTTAACAGAATTTTGCGAGGGGGACTTACGTGAGCATGTGCCCCGGTGCAGACAGACTGGTGCCTCTGTCCTCAGTCCTCTGACGGCCCCAGTCAAAGGGGTTCCCAAAGGAGCGCTTCCTCAGCATGGTCCTCACCAGGATCTACAGACACAGACATCAGTGATCTGACCACACAACTCTGAGTGATATTGTATTGTGTCCTGGGATTTTTAAAAGGGCTATACCATAGAGAATGAAACACGTCACAGGGTGGCTATGAGCAGATCATTCATTGTCCATAGTCCTACTTTCACTTTTCTTGGTTATAGTTGAAACAAAGTATTTTATTAGTTAGATATTTAGCAATACTTTATATCAAGTTGCACTCATGCCATAATAACCCTATAACCACAGTTGAATTACCGAACTGTATGACAGTAAGGTAGATGAAATAATCAAAGAGCTGAAAGGAAACTGAACATATTAAACCAATAAATGAACATTCGTAACAAGGTATCTTTTGTGAACTGCAAAGTATGACCTCATGTCCCAGGACAGCAAGAAACTACCTGCAGTAAAATGAGCCTGAGTGTGAGTTCTGAGCCTTTCATCCAGTGCTATATATGTTTAATCTAGTGTTAAAGGCAGGGCAGTGTGGCCTGTGTGTGTCCTCCTCCCACCACTCACCACAGTGGCCAGACTGGGGATGTGTTTGACAGAGTTCTCCACCTCCTCCTCGGTCACCTCAATCAGCATGGAGCAGTTATCATCCTCCAGAGGGAGGGGTTCCGCTCCGTGCCTCGTCACCCATGGGTGCACCTGGAAGGAGCAGAGAGACAATCTCAACATCATGTAAGCACACACATACACACAAATGTATTAAAATATTTCTGAAACATTGCTTGAGATGACTTATTTCGACACACACACACACACACACACACACACACACACACACACACACACACACACACACACACACACACACACACACACACACACACACACACACACACACACACACACACACACACACACACACACACACACACACACACACACACACACACAACATATTAAGATAATCACAAAGAAGCAAACCTTCATCTGTGGTATTGATATCCTGCTCTCTGGATTCTTGTCCAGCATCTTCAGTAGCAGATCTTTCAGATCGTCAGATATGTCTGCACTTTAGGGCCACAACAAGAGGAATACTTATGCTTATGGTCATATATTTGGAATGGATCATATTACTCCCAGTAGTGTTGAATGGAGTACTCACTGCTCTGGCAGCTCCACTGGCTGGGTCTTGATCTTCTGATGAAGACTAAGGATGCGTTCATCCATAAAGGGACACTGTTGATGCGAGTAAAATTACAGTCCACTCAGCTGTCAAAAGTGAACATGTTAGGTGAACAATGATGTATCAAAATGTAAACGTTAAACTGTTCAGTATCAGTGTTAAACCTGACCTTGCATTATACGATGTGGATTGTGAGGTTATATGTGCATCACAGTTAAGGAAAGAGGTTAGAGGTTTACCACTCCAAACACGAAACAATAGAGCGTCACTCCCATGGCCCAAATATCCAATGCCTACAAGAAGAAACAGAAATTGACTTAAACCCATATCATTCAATTGTCCCATACGAGTTGCCCTATGGGAATTCCAGAGGAAAATATATCATTTCCAAAGAGCCCTCCAGAGGGTGACATTCACCTTGCCAGAGAAGTTTTTCCTGGTCTCGGAGAGGGTCTCTGGGGCGAGGAAGGCGGGCGTGCCCACCGTGCTGGTCAGAAGGGCATCTGCCCCCTCAAACTGGTTACTGACCCCAAAGTCAGCGATCTTAATATGACCGTCCTCCCCAACTAGGAGGTTAGAGGGCTTGATGTCCCGGTGGATGATCCTCTGGTAATGCACTGGAAAAGCACAACAACACATGTAACCGGCATCACTGTGCTGCTAACAGTATCGCTTCCTTCACTGTCCCTGTCCATGGCTCGAACTAGTTACTTTTTGCTCATAAACACCTTTGAATGCCTGCTTGGCAGCATACTAACCATTTGCGCCACTGAAAAGGATCCTATTTAATGCCGCAATTAGCAACATTTCAAGCTATGGGTGAGTTTATTTTGTACGATCTCAATCTGTTACACACATGCCTTAGTATAATACATGCTGATGATACAGGTACATAAGGATTCTTACCTTGTCTGTTAATGAAGAGAGGTTGACTAAGTAGTATAAGGGAGAGGGAGAGAGGTTTTGAGTGCTGCTTCTAGTGCCCATACAGTGCATCTCCCTCCCTCCACATCTCTGTCTGTACTGCTCTGGTAGAATACAGAGCTAGTGGTAAGTCTTGGGGTGCTTCCCAAACTGAACAATTACCCCTATATAGCGCACTACTTTAACCAGAGCACCATAGGCTCTGGTCCAAAGAGAATGTAATGTAAAGTCTCTGGTCAAAAGTAGTGCACTATATAGGGAATAAGGTCCTGTTTGAGTGCAATAATGCCTCTAAAAGCCACTGAGATGATGATGTGCATCGGGGAAAGGAGGCAGTGGTTGTCTAAAGAGAGGTAGAGAACAGACAGTTCTGAGATTAGAGAACCCACTCACAGAACTCAATCCCCCTGAGCAGGTCTTGGAAGTAGAACCGTGCCTGGTCTTCATTCAGCGGCTTGTCTGTGGGCATCTCTTCCATCACAGCCCTACGCACGTAAACATACCCACAGACAGACACACACACACACACAGAGAGAGTGTTACAGTAGGGCACTGTATAATCTGCGATGCTGAGAACGCGGACAAAATCCGGCTATCCAGACATTAAAACGGAATTCAACAATGTTAAAAAAATGTATTGAGTATACTAGAGAATCAACTAAATGTATTGAGTATACTAGAGAATCAACTAAATGTATTGAGTATACTAGAGAATCAACTAAATGTATTGAGTATACTAGAGAATCAACTAAATGTATTGAGTATACTAGAGAATCAACTAAATGTATTGAGTATACTAGAGAATCAACTAAATGTATTGAGTATACTAGAGAATCAACTAAATGTATTGAGTATACTAGAGAATCAACTAAATGTATTGAGTATACTAGAGAATCAACTAAATGTATTGAGTATACTAGAGAATCAACTAAATGTATTGAGTAGAGAATACTAAAGAGAATCAACTAAATGTATTGAGTATACTAGAGAATCAACTAAATGTATTGAGTATACTAGAGAATCAACTAAATGTATTGAGTATACTAGAGAATCAACTAAATGTATTGAGTATACTAGAGAATCAACTAAATGTATTGAGTATACTAGAGAATCAACTAAATGTATTGAGTATACTAGAGAATCAACTAAATGTATTGAGTATACTAGAGAATCAACTAAATGTATTGAACATGAAATCAACTAAATGTATTGAACATGAAAACTGGGAAAAACTGAAACCTGGAAATAGAACTAACTGACTTTTGGGAATCAGCCTAAAGAAAATTACAGATTTTATAGGGCCCTATGTCAGTGCTTCAGAGATTAGGCTCATTCCAGCTTGTAATGATTACAGTAAAAAAGATTAACTTACCCCTGTTTGACCAACTCAAACACTGTGAACAAAACAAAGATGCCATCATTACTACAACATCATCATCAACAACGCTATTTAGAATAGCGTCGGGAAATAATTTAACTTGTGTGTAGATCTGATTAGGACGTGAGTGGGACGTGTGTGTGCGGATTGCCAGGCAGAGCGAGAATCAGGCCAATCTTACCCATGTACAGATGGTCCTCACCAGGGTCATCCAGAACCTGGCAGGAGAAGAAAGCAGGTGAGAGGAACACTACTAGCAGTCTGTCGTAAACACAAGTAAACTTGCAATCACTGACAGGGTTGAGGACACAGTGCAGACTAAGCAGTCTCAATGATATTGTATTATGTATTGGCAGTACACAAGGAGCTTGAGTTAAGAGGACCAACACCATCCAAATTGCAGAGCCTCACCTCTACCAGTTTCACTACATTGGGATGGTCCAGCTTTTTCAGGATGGCAATCTCCTGGTAGACCCGTTCCAGGGGTCCTTTGGGCTGAGGGGGGCCTTCAGGGGCTGCTTTGGCGCCGCGGGGGGGCGGTCTCCCTGCAGGTGGACAGGAGCAAAGAGAGTGTAGTGGCCTTGTTAGTCTACAGCAGCAGAATCCCGAAGTAGTGTACTAGCTAGTAGAGCCGGGCGATATGGACAAAAAGTCATAATGTGATAAATGTAACTACACTGAACCAAAATATAAAACGCAACATGAAACAATTTCAAAGATTTTACAATTACAGTTCATATAAAAAAATCAGTCCATTTAAATAAATTAACCTTTAAAAATATATATATATATATATTTATTTTTATTTAACCTTTATTTAACCAGGAAGGGCTCATTGAGATTTAAAATAGATTTTTCAAGAGCGTCCTGGCCAGCACCAAGTAATAATAATAATAATAATAATATATGCCATTTAGCTGACGCTTTTATCCAAAGCGACTTACAGTCATGTGTGCATACATTCTACGTATGGGTGGTCCCGGGAATCGAACCCACTACCCTGGCGTTACAAGCGCCATGCTCTACCAACTGAGCTACAGAAGGACCACGTCATTACAAAAATTACAGACAAACAACATGAAAAACTACAAGTAATCTAGTAAAAACCATTGATTTCACAAGAGTATAACAAAATCATAAACAGCAAATTAAAAACATTGACGGTCAGGGAATCAGACTCAAGATCATTCATCAGTAATTTAAAAACACCAATCGGGACAAGTTCTTCCAGTTTAAAAGTATTTTGTAAGGTGTTCCAAGACGATGGTGCAGAGTACATAAAAGCCCTTTTACCAAATTCAGTTGGGACATTTGGAACAGTTAGCAGGATAAAGTCCAGTGAACGAAGAGACAACCCACCACATTTCTGAACAATAAAAATGCCAAAATAAAAAGGTAGTAAACCCCAAATTGCTTTGAAAATAAAAGTATACCAGTGACTGAGCCTAGAGGGACTAGAGAACATCAGCCAACCCTGGTATACAAAGTGCAGTGGTGTGTAAGGGTTTTGTATATAAAGTATACCAGTGACTGAGGCTACTAGTGACTAGAGAAGGTCAGCCAACCCTGGTATACAAAGTGCAGTGGTGTGTAAGGTTTTTGTAAATAAAGTATACCAGTGACTGAGCCTACGAGTGACTAGAGAAGGTCAGCCAACCCTGGTATACAAAGTGCAGTGGTGCGTAAAAGCTTTGTAAATAAAGTATACCAGTGACTGAGCCTACGAGTGACTAGAGAAGGCCAGCCAACCCTGGTATACAAAGTGCAGTGGTGGGTAAAGGCTTTGTAAATAAAGTATACCAGTGACTGAGCCTATGAGTGACTAGAGAAGACCAGACAACCCTGGTATACAAAGTGCAGTGGTGGGAAAAGGCTTTGTAAATAAAAGTATACCAGTGACTGAGCCTAAGAGTGACTAGAGAAGGCCAGCCAACCCTGGTATACAAAGTGCGGTGGTGCGTAAAGGCTTTGTAAATAAAGCATACCAGTGACTGAGCCTACGAGTGACTAGAGAAGGCCAGCCAACCCTGGTATACAAAGTGCAGTGGTGCGTAAAAGCTTTGTAAATAAAGTATACCAGTGACTGAGCCTACGAGTGACTAGAGAAGGCCAGCCAACCCTGGTATACAAAGTGCAGTGGTGTGTAAAGGCTTTGTAAATAAAAGTATACCAGTGACTGAGCCTACGAGTGACTAGAGAAGACCAGCCAACCCTGGTATACAAAGTGCAGTGGTGAGTAAGGGTTTTGTAAATAAAAGTATACCAGTGACTGAGCCTACGAGTGACTAGAGAAGACCAGCCAACCCTGGTATACAAAGTGCAGTGGTGCGTAAAGGCTTTGTAAATAAAAGTATACCGGTGCCTGAGCCTACGAGTGACTAGAGAAGGCCAGCCAACCCTGGTATACAAAGTGCAGTGGTGAGTAAGGGTTTTGTAAATAAAAGTATACCAGTGCCTGAGCCTACGAGTGACTAGAGAAGGCCAGCAACCCCTGGTATACAAAGTGCAGTGGTGTGTAAGGGTTTTGCAGTTTAAAGTAATAATAATAATAAGGGTGTCAATTGATCTTAAAAACATCATCAATTAAAATTCCAAGATATTTATATGAGGTTACAACCTCAATCTCCTTGCCCTGACAGGTAGTAATAGGTGAAAGGTTCAGAGGTCTATTTCTTGCCTTAGAAAACACCATTAGTTTAGTTGTCAGTATTGAGGATAAGCTTCAATTGACACAAGGTATGTTGAACAGTATAAAAAGCAGTTTGCAAGTTTTGGAAAGCTTTTGTAAGAGACGAGGCACAACAGTAAATAACAGTATCATCAGCATAAATATGAAGTTGCGCATTTTGGACATTTTTGCCTAAATCATTTATATAAATAGTGAATAAGAGAGGACCAAGTACAGAGCCTTGGGGCACACCATTCAAGACAGACAATTTAACAGACATAAGCCCATCAAAATGAGTGCACTGAGGTCTATCAGACAGATAGTTAGCAAACCATGCAACTGCATGCTCTGAAAGACCTACACTCAAGATGCCTTAGTATAGCATGATCAACTGTAACAAAAGCCGTAGAAAGATCAATCAAAAGTGAGACACAGTGCTGTTTTTTGTCAAGGGTTTCAGTGATATCATTTAAAACCTTCATGGCTACTGTAATTGTGCTATGCTTCTTCCTGAAGGCCTTTTGGTACATTGATAAAATAGAGTTAGTAAATAAAAAGTATTTTAGCTGTTCACTCACAAGGGTTTGAAGTATTTTCACCAGGGGTGGCAGCTTTGAGATTGGCCTATAATTATTTAAAAGAGTTGGATCTCCCCCTTTTAAAAGTTGTAGGAGAAATGCTGATTTCCAGATTTTCGGAATTTCATTACATTTCAGGGTCAAAAAAAAACATTTTTAAAGAAGTGGATCAGAAAACCAGTCAGTATCTGAAGTGTGACCACCATTTGCTTCATGTAGCGTGACACATCTCCTTCGCATAGAGTTGATCAGGCTGTTGATTGTGGCTTGTGTAATGTTGTACAACTCTTCGATGGCTATGTGAAGTTGCTGCATATTGTCGGGAACTAAAACACACTGTCATGCACGTCAATCCAGGGCATCCCAAACAGGCTCAATGGATGACATGTCTGGTGAGTATGCAGGTCTTGGAAGAACTGGGACATTTTCAGCTTCCGGTTATTGTGTACAAATCCTTGCGACATGGGCCGTGCATTATAACACTGAAACATGAGGGGATGGCAGGGGATGAATGGCACGACAATGGGACTCAGGATCTCGTCACAGTATCTATGTGCATTCAAAAAGCCATAGATAAAATGCAATTGTGTTCGTTGTCCGTATCTTATGCCTGCCCATACCATAAACGCACCGCCATCATGGGGTACTTTGTTCACAAAGTTCACATCAGCAAACCGCTTGCCCAAACGATGCCATACATGTTGCCTGCCATCTGCCCGGTACAGCTGAAACGGGGATTAATCTGTGAAAAGCACACTTCTCCAGCGTGCCAGTAGCCATCAAAGGTGAGCATTTGCCCAGTAAAGTCAGTTTACGATGCTGATCTGCAGTCAGGTCAAGAACCTGGTGAGGACAATGTACACACAGATGAGTTTCCCTGAGAAAGTTTCTGACCGTTTGTGCCTGGGTCGTTGGTCTCAGACGATCCCACAGGTGAAGATTCCGGATGTGGAGGTCCTGGGCTGGCATGGTTACACATGGTCTGCGGTTGTGAGGCCGGTTGGATGTACTGCTAAATTCTCTAAAACTACTTTGGAGGCGGCTTATGGTACCTCTTTGTGCATACTGCACTATAGGCTATATTATTCACCATTTGTGGACGTGGGAACTCAAAACCCTTAGCAAGAATGCTAACTCTAAATATTATATTTTTGCTATATAGCCATGTAGGCTAATTAATTAATCTATTAGTAAATGTTATTAAAAAATACAAAAACTTTCCAGCGCTAGGCCTAGGCTTCTTGATGAACAACAAGATCTCATGGTTTTACCAATTTGACTTTGGATTCTGATGTATATCCACATTTCTCCAAACGTCAAATTTCTAAGTTGCTTAAACGCCAAATTTCGAAGTGTTTTTGACACACTGGGTTGCTCCTGCTGCTGTGTATCTTTCCAGGCAGATACTTTCAAAGCAGGAATCAACATAATGCATAGGTTTTAGAACAATCTACATGAACGTTGTGTAGACAAATCACAGAAAAGTACTCGCGTACGAAAAATGCTTCGGTAAGAGGAAGGCAATGTCGGTAATTTTGCGTTTATCGTCCAAGCACTAGGCTATGTTCTCCCTGGTGGATTGACTATCTGCCCTAGGCTCTGTACTTACGTGGGAAACCTGCCTGCCTCATCAGCCTCTTCTTGGACAGCACTTTCATTGCCTGGAGGAGGGGAGGAGAAAGAGAGGGAGGGAGGAGGAGGAGAGAAGTCTGACATCAAAGTATGGAGAGAGGTACAGTAAAAAGGAGTCTAGTTACAGGCTTCTCTGGATAGAGGAAGGAGTAGATGTGAAACATAACCCCACTTTTACACAATACAAAAAACACATTACAGAACTACAGAACAACCAATTGTCTCTGTTATGCTTCACATACTGTCACACCTCATAGCGATAGGGTTGTCATGATAACAGTATCACGATACTACAATACCGGATTTTACATGGCAAAAAGGTAAACACAAAGCAGACTAAACTGTTTGGTCCTTTAAAAAACCTACTGTATGTAACATATTGTGTAATATAGCTTGGAAAATAAACACGTGATCTGCGTGACAACATAAGGCTGCTTGTTTCTAACATTAGGGCTGTTTTCCTCAAGATAATTTGGGCCGCTTCATTTTTTGTTTCTTTGCCCCGATACCTCTGAGTATGGCGATAATGGTATCGTGACAACACTACATAGCGATCAGTCCAAATGATGACAGTGAGAGTGTGTGTGTGTGTGTGTGTGTGTGTGTGTGTGTGTGTGTGTGTGTGTGTGTGTGTGTGTGTGTGTGTGTGTGTGTGTGTGTGTGTGTGTGTGTGTGTGTGTGTGTGTGTGTGTGTGTGTGTGTGTGTGTGTGTGTGTGTGTGTGTGTGTGTGTGTGTGTGTGTGTGTGTGTGTGTGTGTGGTGACCAGCAGGACTCACATAGTAGGTGTTGTCGTCTTCATTGTAGGCCAGCTTGACAACACCATATGAACCCTTGTCAAAGAACAGGAGAAAAGTTAGACAGAGTGTGACATTCAGCAGCTGTCAATCATCCACACAAATAAAAACTACAAACACGGATGCACGCACACACAGAATATGTATCCCAAGTTGACCTATCGGAAATGTATGGACTGAGTACTCTCAATGAGAAGCAGCTTCAAAATCAACAGTCCAATTCAAATCTACCCACCCACATCTTAGATGTGTGCCTAATTAGTGCAACACAATCTAGTTTATCTATCAAGCTTCTCTACCCACACATATACAGAGCTTAGCCAAATTAGTTGCACACACACACACACACACACACACACACACACACACACACACACACACACACACACACACACACACACACACACACACACACACACACACACACACACACACACACACACACACACACACACACACACACACACACAGGTCCCAGCTGGGAGAACAGATTGGGGCTACAGCAGGAAGCCCATCCCAGACTAGAGATGAGGTGATAGCAGGACACAACTCTCTCCAACTCCATCCTGACAGGCTCCCATTGTCTACTACTCCACACAGAACAGTACAGACCTACTCAGCTCCATGCACACTACTCAAGGAGAGGACAGAAGACTAGGGCTATTTATACCAGCCTCTCATCCTCCTCTAACTCTCCCTGGACCGGAGATTTTCAGGGAATTTGAAATTAGGACAAGGCTGGCAAGGAGAACTGAGAATGATGGCAACTGCCCCTTAATGATCCTCCATCTTTTTAACATGCACAGTCGGAAATAGATCGAGGAATGGGGACTTCTTCTAAATAAAATCTAAACGGTTAGAAATGGGGACTCTTTTATTCCAACAGTCACTATGGACAGTTTGCAGTTCTCCCAGGGTCAGCTCGATGAGTTGAAACAGGAGAACGGCAAGATGACAGTAATCTGAAAGTCATTGAGAGGACATCAGTTCTGTGTGTGAATCCATGATAAAAAATGACAGATCATCTGATTTATCTCGAGGGACAATCAAGGCAGAACAACATGGAATTGCAGAATCTCCACATGAGACCTGGAGGGTGTCGGAGGACAAAGTGAGGGAATTTAAATTGAAGATGGACCACAGGAAGACTAAGGTGGAGTGCGCCCACATGACTGGAAAACCCACCCCTGGCCAAGGTGATAGGCCCAGGCTGATAGTGGTGTTCCTGGTGTTCAAGGACAAGGTAGAGTTTCTGGAAAGAGCCAAGAACTTGAGAGGAATGTATATCTTCCTCAATGAGGACTATCCTGAAGCTGGGCACCAGAACAGGAAAGAACTGATCCCAGCCATGAAAGCTACCAGAGCACATGGGGACATTGCTTACATCCGCTACGACAGGTTCATTGTCCACTCTCCCTCCCAGAAGCCTGGAAGGGATGAGAGAGCCAAGCCTATGGGTTCATAGCTTCAACCCCACAGCACGCTCACGTGCGTGTGCACGCACCCACCCACACACACATACACACAGACTAATGGACTGCAGAATGTGCATTTTTTTCTCTTGCTTTGTTTGCTCTTTTAAGTATTATGTCTATCTGATAAGCTACCCAGGAAAGGGATGAAAATAGGCCATATTAATATATGTAGCCTTAGCAATACTGTTCATGAAATCAACAACTAGCTAACATCAGATAACATTCATATATTAGCCATTTCTGAGACTCAGCAAGAAAAGGATATAACATTTATAGAAGAGACAGAAATGCTTATGAGGGAGGTGTTGCTGTATATATTCAGAGCCATATCCCTGTAATACTTAGAGAAGATCTTATGTCAAGTGTTATTGAAGTGTTGTGGTTACAGGTTCACTTGGCACATCTAAAGCCTTTTATTTTGGGGTGTTGCTATAGGCCACCAAGTGCTAACAGTCAGTATCTAAAGAATATGTGGGAAATTCTTGATACTTTACAGTAGGTGATGTGAACAGAGAGGTCTACTTTCTTGGGGACATGAATATTGACTGGTTTATCATCAAGCTGTCCGCTCAAGAGAAAGCTTCTTACTGTAACCAGTGCCTGTAATCTGGTTCAGGTTACTAATCAACCTACCAGGGTGTTCACAAACACTACAGGAACAAGATCATCCACATGTATCAATCACATGTTTACTATTACTGGAGAACTTTGTTCTAAAGCTGTATCCGCACCCATTGGATGCAGTGATCACAATATAGTGGCTAAATCCAGGAAAGCCAAAGTTCCAACAGCTGGACCTAAAATAGTATATTAGTGATTATACAAAATATTTTGCTGTGACTCTTATATGGAAGATGTTAAAAATATTTGTATGTAAAGAATGATGGAAAAAAACTTGAATAGTTCAAATGAAATTACGGGCAGAAAGACAAATTCATCTCCATCTTTCATTGAATCAGATTGCTTATTCATCACAAAACTTAGATGTTGCCAATTTTTTTTAAAACTTTATTTTACTAGGCAAGTCAGTTAAGAACAAATTCTTATTTTCAATGACGGCCTAGGAACAGTGGGTTAACTGCCTGTTCAGGGGCAGAACGACCTTGTCAGCTCAGGGATTTGAACTTGTAACCTTTCGGTTACTAGTCCAACACTCTAACCACTAGGCTACCCTGCCACCCCATGGCAAAAAAAATAATTTAATGATTATTTATTTGGCAAAGTGGGCCAACTTAGGCAGGAAATGCCAACGACGAACAGTGAGCAACTGTATTCACGCATAAAAAAATAATGAAAGAAAAGCATTGGAAGATTTAATTTTGTAAAGTTAGTATGGGAGAGGCAGAAAAATGATTCTTATCGATCAGCTCTTAGCAAACTGTTGGAAAAAATTGTGTTTGACCAAATACAATGTTATATCACTGTAAACAAATTAACAACAGACGTTCAGCATGCTTATAGAGAAGGCCACTCAACATGTACTGCACTGACACAAATGACTGATGCTTGGTTGAAAGAAGTTGATAGTAAGAAGATTGTGGGAGCTGTATTGTTAGATTTCAGTGCAGCCTTTGATACTATTGACCATAACCTGTTGTTGACAATATGTATGTGTTTGTAAGTCGCTCTGGATAAGAGCGTCTGCTAAATGACTTAAATGTAAATGTAAATGTTATGGCTTTTCAACATCTGCCATATCGTGGATTCAGAGCTATATAATGACACTCAAAGGGTCTTCTTTAATGGAAGCTTCTCTAATGTCAAATATGTAACGTGTGGTGTACCGCAGGGCAGCTCTCTAGGCCCTCTACTCTTTTCTATTTTTACCAATGACTTGCCACTGGCATTAAACAAAGCATGTGTGTCCATGTATGCTGATGATTCATATGCATCAGCATCAACAGCTAACAAAGTCACTGAAACCCTTAACAAAGAGTTGCAGTCTGTTTGGAATGGGTGGACAGTAATACACTGGTCTTGAACATCTCTAAAACTAAGAGCATTGTATTTGGTACAAATCATTCCTTAAGTTCTAGACCTCAGCTGAATCTGGTAATGAATGGTGTGGCTGTTGAACGAGTTGAGGAGACTAAATTACTTGGCGTTACCTTTGATTGTAAACTGTCCTGGTCAAAACATATAAATTCAATGGTTGTAAAGATCAAATCAAATCAAATTTTATTTGTCACATACATGGTTAGCAGATGTTAATGCGAGTGTAGCAAAATGCGTGTGCTTCTAGTTCCGACAATGCAGTAATAACCAACAAGTAATCTAACTAACAATTCCAAAACTACTGTCTTATACACAGTGTAAGGGGATAAAGAATATGTACATAAAGATATATGAATGAGTGATGGTACAGAGCAGCATAGGCAAGATACAGTAGATGGTATCGAGTACAGTATGAGTATGTAAACAAAGTGGCATAGTTAAAGTGGCTAGTGATACATGTATTACATAAGGATGCAGTAGATGATATAGAGTACAGTATATACGTATACATATGAGATGAATAATGTAGGGTATTTAAACATTATATTAAGTAGCATTGTTTAAAGTGGCTAGTGATATATTTTACATCATTTCCCATCAATTCCCATTATTAAAGTGGCTGGAGTTGAGTCAGTGTGTTGGCAGCAGCAACTCAATGTTAGTGGTGGCTGTTTAACAGTCTGATGGCCTTGAGATAGAAGCTGTTTTTCAGTCTCTCGGTCCCAGCTTTGATGCACCTGTACTGACCTCGCCTTCTGGATGATAGCGGGGTGAACAGGCAGTGGCTCGGGTGGTTGTTGTCCTTGATGATCTTTATGGCCTTCCTGTAACATCATGTGGTGTAGGTGTCCTGGAGGGCAGATAGTTTGCCCCCGGTGATGCGTTGTGCAGACCTCACAACCCTCTGGAGAGCCTTACGGTTGTGGGCGGAGCAGTTGCCGTACCAGGCGGTGATACACATTAGTTTTGTTGACGTTGAGTGTGAGGTTATTTTCCTGACACCACACTCCGAGGGCCCTCACCTCCTCCCTGTAGGCCGTCTCGTCGTTGTTGGTAATCAAGCCTACCACTGTTGTGTCGTCCGCAAACTTGATGATTGAGTTGTAGGCGTGCGTGGCCACGCAGTCGTGGGTGAACAGGGAGTACAGGAGAGGGCTCAGAACGCACCCTTGTGGGGCCCCAGTGTTGAGGATCAGCGAGGTGGAGATGTTGTTGCCTACCCTCACCACCTGGGGGCGGCCCGTCAGGAAGTCCAGTACCCAGTTGCACAGGGCGGGGTCGAGACCCAGGGTCTCTAAGCCCTCTAAGCTCGTCAAGGGTCTTGACGAGCTTAGAGGGTACTATGGTGTTGAATGCCGAGCTGTAGTCGATGAACAGCATTCTCACATAGGTATTCCTCTTGTCCAGATGGGTTAGGGCATTGTGCAGTGTTGTTGAGATTGCATCGTCTGTGGACCTATTTGGGCGGTAAGCAAATTGGAGTGGGTCTAGGGTGTCAGGTAGGGTGGAGGTGATATGGTCCTTGACTAGTCTCTCAAAGCACTTCATGATGATGGAAGTGAGTGCTACGGGGCGGTAGTCGTTTAGCTCAGTTACCTTAGCTTTCTTGGGAACAGGAACAATGGTGGCCCTCTTGAAGCATGTGGGAACAGCAGACTGGTATAGGGATTGATTGAATATGTCCGTAAACACACCGGCCAGCTGGTCTGCGCATGCTCTGAGGGCGCGGCTGGGGATGCCGTCTGGGCCTGCAGCCTTGCGAGGGTTAACACGTTTAAATGTTTTAATCAATTCGGCTGCAGTGAAGAGGAGTCCGCATGTTTTCGTTGCAGGCCGTGTCAGTGGCACTGTATTGTCTTCAAAGCAGGCAAAAAAGTTATTTAGTCTGCCTGGGAGCAAGACATCCTGGTCCGTGACTGGGCTGGTTTTCTTCTTGTAGTCCGTGATTGACTGTAGACCCTGCCACATACCTCTTGTGTCTGAGCCGTTGAATTGAGATTCTACTCTCTATACTGACGCTTAGCTTGTTTGATAGCCTTGCGGAGAGAATAGCTGCACTGTTTGTATTCGGTCATGTTACCAGTCACCTTGTCCTGATTAAAAGCAGTGGTTCGCGCTTTCAGTTTCACGCGAATGCTGCAATCAATCCACGGTTTCTGGTTAGGGAATGTTTTATCATTGCTATGGGAACGACATCTTCAACGCACGTTCTAATGAACTCGCACACCGAATCAGCGTATTCGTCAATGTTGTTATCTGACGCAATACAAAACATATCCCAGTCCACGTGATGGAAGCAGTCTTGGAGTGTGGAATCAGCTTGGTCGGACCAGCGTTGGACAGACCTCAGCGTGGGAGCTTCTTGTTTTAGTTTCTGTCTGTAGGCAGGGATCAGCAAAATGGAGTCGTGGTCAGCTTTTCCAAAAGGAGGGCGGGGCAAGGCCTTATATGCGTTGCAGAAGTTAGAATAACAATGATCCAAGGTTTTTCCCGCCCTGGTTGCGCAATCGATATGCTGATACAATTTAGGGAGTCTTGTTTTCAGATTAGCCTTGTTAAAATCCCCAGCTACAATGAATGCAGCCTCAGGATGTATGGATTCCAGTTTGCAAAGAGTCAAATAAAGTTTGTTCAGAGCCATCGATGTGTCTGCTTGGGGGGGAATATATACATCTGTGATTATAATCGAAGAGAATTCTCTTGGTAGATAATGCGGTCGACATTTGATTGTGAGGAATTCTAAATCAGGTGAACAGAAGGATTTGAGTTCCTGTATGTTTCTGTGATTACACCACGTCTCGTTAGCCATAAGGCATATGCCCCCGCCCCTCTTCTTACCACAAAGATGTTTGTTTCTGTCGGCGCGATGCGTGGAGAAACCCGCTGGCTGCACCGCCTCCGATAGCGTCTCTCCAGTGAGCCATGTTTCCGTGAAGCAAAGAACGTTACAGTCTCTGATGTCCCTCTGGAATGCTACCCTTGCTCGGATTTCATCAACCTTGTTGTCAAGAGACTGGACATTGGCGAGAAGAATGCTAGAGAGTGGTGCACGATGTGCCCGTCTCCGGAGTCTGACCAGAAGACCGCCTCGTTTCCCTCTTTTACGGAGTCGTTTTTTTGGTTCGCCGGCTGGGATCCATTCCGTTGTCCTGGTTGAAAGGCAGAACACAGGATCCGCTTCGCGAAAATCATATTCTTGGTCGTACTGATGGTGAGTTGACGCTGATCTTATATTCAGTAGTTCTTCTCGACTGTATGTAATAAAACCTAAGATGACCTGGGGTACTAATGTAAGAAATAACACGTTAAAAAAAAACTAAAAAACTGCATAGTTTCCTAGGAACGGTCTAGCCGTAATAAAGAGATGCTCTGCTTTTTTGACACCACACTCCAAAAAGCAAGTTCTGCAGGCTCTAGTTTTGTCTAATCTTTATTATTGTCCAGTCGTGTGGTCCAGTGCTGCAAGGAAATACCTAGTTAAGCTGCAGCTGGCCCAGAACAGAGAGGCACGTTTTGCTCATAATTGTAATCAGAGGGCTGATATAAATACTATAAATAAATAAATAAATAAGAGTTGAGGAGAGACTGACTGCATCACTTCTTTTTATATGAAACATGAATGTGTTGAAAATCCAAAATTGTTTGCATAGTCAACTTACACCAGCTCTGACACACACACTTATCCCACCAGACATGCCACCAGGGGTCTTTTCACAGTTCCCAAATCCAGAACAAATTCAAGAAAGCGTACAGTATTATATAGAGCCCTTATTTGCATGGAATTTCATTCCATCTGATATTGCTCAAATAAACAGCAAACCCGGTTTCAAAAAACAGATAAATCAACACCTCACGGCACAACGCCTCTCCCCTATTTGACCTAGATAGTTTGTGTGTATGCATTGATATGAAGCCAACGTGTGCCATTTAAAAAAGTGTATGTAGTTCTGTCCTTGAGCTGTTGATGTTCTGTATTGTCATTCTGTATTATGTTTCATGTTTTGTGTGGACCCCCAGGAAGAGTAGCTACTGCTTTTACAAGAGCTAATGGGGATCCTAATAAAATACCAAATAATACCAATACCAACAGCCTGTTGGTTCCTTGAGTATACAGCATATTGCACTCTCACTTTAAATGTGGAGCTTCAGTAAGGAAATTTTAATGAATTATATTGTGTAGTTTCTGTGTTTTCATGTTTTATGTACCGTCTTTTTAAGCACATGATGAAATGAATTTCCCCCTGGTGGTATAATAAAGTTTATGTGAATCTGAAGTGCTTTGAAGAGCGACGACAGTACCTTTCCGATTTCATCTTTGAGCTTGTACTGGTTGAGCTGCACGCAGTCCTTTGAGAGAGAGAGAGAAAAAAATAAATTGGCTGACTAATGCATTTTTCTTGGTCTGCAACAATCATCACATTAAGTATAGCATTACCAGAACCAACAATCCATGTAAAAGCAATGTGCTTACCAACACAACCTTCATTATGGATAACCTTGGGAAGAAAACTACCAAAAGTCAGCATGACTAAACATACAAAATTGAAGTCTGTACAAACCATCAGTAAAACCATCAGTAATGGGATCTGCTAGATTACATCCAGTCAAGTGTAGAACTGTCCAAGGAGCAGGGTAACAACCTAGCAGAGACCATGGGGTGCTATTTGGGATACAGACCATCTCTACATGGAGTCTACTGGACTATGTTTCTGAGATCTAATGGGGAGTGAGCTGGCATTTAATGAGACCATGGACCTTACCTTCACATAGACTCAACCTTTATACCAGTATGCTGCTTCATTTACCACTGGGGACAAATGCACATGTTCAGCTCATGTGCGTTCATAGAATTTGGCTAACACAAAAATGGTGTTTTATTAAAAACACCAAGTGGGAGGGTAAAAGGCCGTAGCCTACCTGCAGGTCAGTGATGGAGACGCGGTGAGACTCCACGGTGGGTCTACGGGGCAGCCGGGGGGAGGAGTGGGGCGAGGTGATGGGCGAGTAGGGCAGCGAGGGGTAGATGAAGTGGCCGTTAAGCCTTGGGGAGCCACAGGGAGATGAGGCCGTCTGGGAGCGCTCCTGCAGGGACAGCTTCCTGTCCGACAGGTTTAGTCTTCCCCGGTGCTCCTGGGGCTTGGGGAACAGGGCCACGGGGCGGCCCACAGCATGGGACAGCTGGTCGCAGGAGGGGGTTCTGAAGAGGGGTGCGCCAGGCTCAGGGGTCTCGGAGCTGTCCATGTCCTCCACCTCCTCACCTCCCTTGGGCTCGTACTCGGTCACCACGATGAGGGACTCCATGTAGTCTGGAACAGGGTGGGGGTGAGGGTTCATTGTTGGGGCAGGGCCGCTGCACAGCAGGGGCTGTGTGTGAGTGTGTGTGGGCTGGGGGGCATGGCCACAGGGTGACGGGGGCTCAGCAGAGGGCCAGGAGGAAACACACGGAAACATGACGAAGACTGTCCCCAGAGCCTATTGGCTGCTGCTCCATCAGTGGTCTACCTCAGGAGAGCAGACAGCTGAGAGAAAACACACAGTAAAATAATATTTCACCTTTCAACACAGAGAACTTGAAGGATGAAAAAAAAGTATAATGTCTGAAATGTAGGCTATCAGTTACAACACAGGTCTGTAGACAGACATAGAGCCTAGGTCCTGACCTTGTTCATGGGCAAAATAGCAAGATGAGCCAGACCCCCTTGGAATTCTAACCTGCAACAACTTTTTAGCTCTTTCAACTCAAAACAAGTTGAGGTGCCAACAAACAAATCCTAGCAAGATGATGCTAACACAGAGCAAGTCCATAACTTAACCAATCAACCTACAACTGTATGGACTTAGGCTAGGCTATTTTCTAATTATTTTTTTGTACCTTTATTTTACTAGACAAGTCAGTTAAGAACAAATTCTTATTTTCAATGACAGCCTAGGAACGAACAGTGGGTTAACTGCCTGTTCAGAATGACAGATTTGTACCTTGTCAGCTCAGGGGTTTGAACTTGTAACCTTCCAGTTACTAGTCGAATGCTCTAACCACTAGGCTACCCTGCCGCTATGAGATTACTAGCATACAGTTTATCCATGTGCTAACATCTCCAAATATGGCTGGAATCAGAAACAACATCTCTGAACAGTTGGACTCATTGAAGCCTCCATAAGGGGTTTGGTTATCTATTGTAGCCAACCAAGGGTGTCTTCTTCTACCCCCCCCCCCCAATCTTAGCCCATTATTTGTTCTGATGTTGACTGTGCCTTTCAGGGGTGTGGGAGCTGTGTGCCACATAGATAGAGTAAATCAAAGCAGATAAACACTCATCCCCAAGTCAAGATCACAATGAGGAAAACGTGTGTGGGAAGAGAAGCCCCCTCCAGGTGGCCCCCTTTCTCCTATCCACCCCTCTCTCTTTACCACCACATTCTTGGAGTACATTTATTTTGCTCTCTCCTTGACTCTTTTTCAACACTCTTTCACATTTTCTCTATTCATAAAACTCCCTCTAGCTGCCTCGCTATAATCGCTGTCTGTGTGTGTCTCCTGCTCTGCCTCACCACCACTCCCTGTCCCCTCAGTCACGTCTCCCACTGAGCTTGATATGGGTGCTCATAGCTCAGTGTTGTCAGTGGTGGCTCTCTCTCTCCAGCCTTTCTCCCTGCTGTACTTCACCGCTGACCCCTAGCTCATTATATCCACAAGACAGCCTCCTACTAAACACCCCCCCACACACTCACTAGCAGTCTACATCTGCTGGAGGAGAGTCAAAAACAAGGTAGTGTGTGTTTATCTTTTGATGAAGAGAAACATTTCCAGAACATGCAGTGGATTGGATAACCCTTGTGATTTTTCCTCCGTCACCAAGTAACAATACAATATCAAACAGGGGCCGGTTTCAACAGATCACAGAGAATAAAGGATATCAGAACCAACAATGAAGTGCCCCCTTATTATTTTCAGAGCAGAGTAGCACTGTAACCTCCCCTGGTGTCACAACTAAACTCTGATAGTCTGATTTATCTTGAGGAAAGTAGAGGAACTATGTGAGATGTGACCCAAGATGTAAGCCTAGCTAGCCTGCATAACCCACTGTGTACATTAGGCTTTCTATAATTGGAGTGCAGTCAACTACCCATGACCTACTTTGATCTCAGATGGTTGACGAGGCAGAGCTCAATACCTAATTTCCACTCGCATGAGATGCAAATGCACACACCGTGGTTGAGATATTCACAGACACTTCAGTTACATATTAACACATTTTCTTGTCCATATTCTTGTCAAGCCGGCTGAAATGGAGTCCAAAGACAATTTACTTCCTTGTTCCTAGAGATCTGACTGAAACCATTAAACTACACTGATCCTCATTACACTGGATGGCTGAAGAAGCAGATTCCATGCCTGGAAACAAACAGATGCTACTCTGCTCCAGGTGCCACTTCCTCTTATCATAACAAAAGTCACATGATGTGACCTGGGGGGGTTTCAATCTGAGGACAACACCACTCACACAAGGCCATCTGTAGCAGAGGTGTATTCTCAACATCATTAACAGATCAACCCTGTCCCTGATCTATAGCACGAGACCAGATAAGCCCCTGTGAATGGCAAGAGGAGTCTCCTCTCTCAAGTAGACTATAGCTGATATAACTACTGTAATATTTATGCAGTGGCCTCAATGGGATTGACGGCTAAACATCTGGGAACACATTAGCCCTATTTCAAATATACTTGACCCAAACAGTTGTTACAAGCAAACACTTGGCAAGTTTGGTATCATGATGTGAACTTGGTGTTTGACTTGTCAACAGGCCATATCGATAATGTAATGGGAAGTAATTTGCATTAAATGTCAACGTTATTCTGCAAGCCCACAATTCGGTACCCAGGTGGCTCATTCCGAGGAAGATGCTTATAACCTGTACATGCACGTACCAACACACAAAACATGCAAGGTTCTCACATTCACAACCGCTTACAGAAAACGAGCACACGTTACTGATGTACAGGATATGTTACATAGCTAACGTTATAGTTAATAGCTAGTTTGCTTACCCTAAAAAGATTGCAATTTAAAATAGTTTAGCTATTATTTAGGGTATTTATTGCTAAATACGGTCATGGTTTAGCTAATCGCATATTTATATAAGCGATATTAAAACGTTACATTTTCAATACACCTCGACAGATTCCCCACGTATCGTCGTATTTGGTTGTAGAGCTAACATTAGCTAGCCAACTTAGCTTCACGATACAGAAATATGTTGGGGGGAAAAGCGACGCTCGCGCTTCACAAAAACAATCATTCGACCCCTAACGTGATGGGTGGTAGAAATACTTACTAGTTAATCGTTGCACAAAAACTTACCTTGTCACAAAGTGCAACTGTCAACTAACGTTAATGGTGTTCCGCGCGATAGCCACTTGAGGCATTGAAGTATCGCTGATGTTGCCGGCTAGCTACATAGAGAAACAGAACGATGGTATCGTTGTGATAGTTAGCAAAAATCCCGACGGACCAATGCAGTTGGGCAGACACCGTTTGTCCGGTGGGTGAAATGCTGTGGGGTGATGGACGGTTGTAATTATTATTATTGTGATGGACGGTTGTATTAGTATTATTATTTTGTCCTGAAGATTCACAAAAGAAAATAGCTTTTCGGAGCATAACTGGAACAAACTTGCCATGGAATTGCCCTTTCTTGGCAGAGTAATATAGCCTTGATGATTTCTGGCTCCACCGTGTGGTACAAAAACGATACACACTACATGACCAAAAGTATGTAAGACAACTGTTGGTCGAACATCTCATGGAAACCCATTTCACGAAGCTCCCGATGAACAGTTATTGTACCGACGCTAAATGGCATATATTATATATTATTATATTACTGCGAGGCAGGTTGTTACTCGGTAGTGAGTGTTGCAACTGAGGACAACTGATTTTTACACTGCTTCAGTACTCGCGTTCTGTGAGCTTGTGTGGCCTACAACTTCGTGGCTGAGCAGTTGCTGCTCCTAGACATTTCCACCTGACAATAACAGCACTTACAGTTGCCCGAGCAGTAAGTCACCGAGCTCTTCAGTAAGACCAATTCTACTGCCAATATTTATCTAAGGAGATTGCATGGCCGTGTGTACAGTTGTGGCTGAAATAGCCAAGTCCACTAATTTGAAGGGGTTTCCACATACTTGTGTATGTGTGTAAGATAAACATACATACACACGTGTCATATATAACATACACATAAGAGTAATTTTTACAACCCAGATAAAGGTTGGTCAAATGAAAGTTCCTCAAAAGTAATTGCATGTCACTGCCATAGACATTAAGGGTCATATCACATTCACCCAATAAGAGACCAAAATGCACCTCAAATAGAAATGAGCAGACAGGGGAACCGACAATTTATTACAAATATACATTTATATATATAAAAAAATTACAATGTCAAAAACATGTGTCCGTCTTGGAAAATGTAAAAGTCTGGCTAAAGAAAAAAAGTATTCTCTTAAGAAAAAAACATTAAAAACACTACCATGCTATCTTTTTTAATTAACCATTGCAGATACTATCGCCTCTTCTGGAAAATGGTTCCTCTTCCAATTCCTCCACGACCTCGTCCTCTTGCAGCCACTGCAGAAAAGACAGTTAAATAAGAAAAGTTACCAGAAATAAAAGAAAATATATATTTTTATAAGTTACTACTTATAGTCGAGCGAAAATTTGTGTCATTGACTCTCAATAATTCTCCATACGGGTATATGTAGAAGCAGTAGCACTCACCCTGGGCTTTGAGAATGGCTGCCTTCCCCCTTCCTGCTCCGGTGCCCTGGTTCTTGTTTTTCATGCTCTTCAACATAGGAGCATTCTTTAACATGTCCGGTAAAATCAGGAAGCGAATCTTGCTGCCCCGGATGTAGACCTGCTCTAGTTGGGCTACACGGCCATCCCGATGAGTCACAGTGATATTGGACATCTGAAAGGAAGAGATAAGAGTTGATATACTTCCTACACACAATTCTGTAAAAGGGACACAAATCCCTCCCCTACATAATAATAAAATAAGAAAAAACTATTGCCTGAACCCTAAAGGCAGCCAGATGACACACCTGGCAGTTCATGTTGTCCTCAGCCTCAATGAGCTTGCCTCTGTACACTTCACCAGTGTTGGTCTCACAGGTCACAATGTGACCCTCTGCTTCATGCAGGATCTTGATGGGCACGCCGATGGACATATTTGCAGAGATCCTGTAGAAACAATGAGACAAGGTTTAGATTGACAGTGTCTCCAGAGATAGAAAACCATTTGTACCTTATTACAGTTAGGCAGGTAGCCTAGTGGTTAAAGCATTGGGACAGTAACCTAAAGGTTGCTGGATCGAATCCTCGAGCAGACAAGGTTAAAAAAAAACTGTTCTGCCCCTGAACAGTTAGCCCTCTGTTCCCTGGTAGGTCATCATTGTAAATAAGAATTTGTTCTTAACTGGCTTGCCTAATAAAGTTTTTTTACGCTATATTTAACAAGGTATAAAGAGGCAAACTCTAAAGCATTTTATTTCAGCGTAAGTGAGGCGTTAGATTATGGCCTAACATAAATAAAGTGCTTGCACTGCCGCACCCCTGGTTAGCCTAAGTCCTGCTGTTTGCCCTACCCCCCACACTTTTTACCTGGAACCCTGACTCTTTCAATGTCTGGTCTTCAGTCCATGCACTCAACTTGGCTGACACAGATCAACATAGGTCTTCATAGTTGCCAATGATATGCCTGGCCTGACTTAGTCTTGATGGACTATTGTTCTTCAAACTAGGTTGTGGTCACAGTAATCTGAATTTCTACTTGGTCAATCAGAGGATGTCCTCTTATCGATGGAGTTCAGTTTTTGTCACCTCTGCCTGCTGGTTTAGGCCTGGGTTACAATTGTATTAACATTATGTTATTGAGCCTGCGCATAGCTTTCACGGTGGCCTAAATCGAAAACAAACATGTTCAATTCTACTGGAAAGTGAGTATCAATATTAATCGCTACCTCCACAACTGAGACAGGTAAATAAGTAAAATGTTAATATTCAAAACATTGTCACATACACCGGATAGGCGCTGTGAAATGTGTTGTTTTACAGGGTCAGCCATCGTAGTTACGGCGCTCTTCTTGGAGCACATGCAGGTTAAGTGTCTTGCATAAGGACACATCGACAGAATGTTCCCCATGTAGACTCGGGAATTTGACCTATCGACCTTTCGTCACTGTGTCAACGCTCTAACCGCCATGCTACCTGCCTTCCAAACATATTTAAACTGCTAAATGTAGGTAGCTACATAGCTAGCTTACTCAACTGTGGCCGGGATCTCTACTTTAGTTAAGTGGCAAGGATGGGTGTGTTGGTTTAAGATCGCTGGGTAGTTAGTATAAACAATCTAGCAACTTGCTTAAAATGTAGCATTGTTTTTACCTTAATTTGAAGTTGTTCTTTGTTGATTTCCGCAGTCTTCAAACTTTCATGCTTCTGCAACGTGCGACCAATGAATCAGCGGCGAGAGTATTTCGTGCGTTTTACCACTACCCAGAATGCAACTGGAGAAAGGAAAAAACTTCCGGATTAACGTAAAGCGATGCTTCATGTGACTTGTTGTCTTCCTCGATATATGATTATATATCTTACGTTTGCTAAAGAAGTTTAGCCGCCCCCGCTTGTTTAGATGGAGACGACCCCTTTGTAAAATGAACGCGTTTAGATAAATTAAAAAGACAATCTTGACAGGCCATGTCCTTTCATTGTGCCCTTTGTGTATTCAACTCTCCACTATAGTCACAGACAGAAGGGGAAACCCAGACTCGTCACAGGAGCATAGCATCGATTTACGTTTTCTCACCATCTAATATGGTCGTGAGCGGAAGTCCAGTGGCGGGAAGTGGGAGAGGATGGAACTATGTGAAACTGGGCCGATATTCTGCTAATTTTCTAATCGATGAAACATCTGATATCAAAAACATTTATGTTTCCGAAACTAAAATATGTTACGAACAGAGTGCACTAAGTTTTATAGACTTTGACGGTTTTTAGAAGGAGTGAAAGTCAAATTGAGTTTGCCCTCACTTCAAAGAAGGCGTTCCCTAACGGCAATATGCAAATACAATGCGTCATTAGGATATCCCGCTAGCTCGAGTTTGGCTTTGCCCACCTTGCTTGTTCTACCCACAATGCTTAATTTGCTCCCACTGTAAACGACACAGATGGACTATCTTGGGTTAGTTAAACATATCTTTGCTACAGTGCTTTACGATCCTATAGTACACGGATATTGACAGTAAAAGAAGCAGTATTGAGTTGGTGCATTGCTTAGAATAAATCACAGTAGCCTACTTCATCCAGTGGCAGCCCGTGCCATGGCAATGTAAAGAAGCTGATAGTACAAATGGTCTTCTTTTATAGAAACAGGTCCTGCCTCTAGCTAAATAGTAGAAATCAGATTATTCAGATGCAGTTTATCATAGCGCATGCACTGCGCTTTATTATGGGCAACAATTGTAGTACTCATCACTGCATTCTCAACCAGAAAGTTGGTTGGCCTTCTTTGATGTCAAATAGGTTGATACATTGCTTTATTTTCATTTATAAAGCCCTTTTACAAAAAAATCCCACTGTACCTAACATCCAGGGTTGGGGAGTAACAGATTACATGTAATCTGTTTACATGTAAGAGATTACAAAAAAACAGTACCTGTAAAAATATTGTAATCAGAATACAGATACTTTTGAAAAACGAGATGATTACTTCAAAGACTACTTTTAAATTCAGAAAGGATGTTTGCCACAAAAAATATTTGACACTTCACTGTTTTCTCAATGACATTCAAATCAGCATTGAAAAAAGGCGCAAGTTTAAGTTTGTTCCACCTGAGCAAGTCTGACCACAAGTAAGAGACCACTATATGATGACACACCAAATGTGTTTGATGGATCGCGGGAAAAGAGCAGGAATAGGCTTTTGTAGGCTACAGTCCAAGCTATGTCTTCCAATGGTGTGACTGCTGTCGGCATCCAAAGATTATCCAACTTGATTAAACGCTTAGAGGTAAGGATGACAGCAGTGGTGTAGTCTAAGGCGATATGGATATCACTTATTATTGATATCTACATAGCACATTGATGTGGCAGGGCCTTTTCTTATAGAGCTACATTTTTATGGAATGTTCTGCCTATCCATGTGGGAGACACAGACTCGGTCTTGACCTTTAAGTCTTTATTGAAGACTCATCTCTTCAGTAGGTCCTATGATTGAGTGTAGTCTGGCCCAGGGGTGTGAAGGTAAATGGAAAGGCACTGGAGCGATGAACCACCCTTGCTGTCTCTGCCTAGCCGGTTCCCCTCTCTCCACTGGGAGAGAGACCCTAACCCGATTACGGGGGCTGAGTTACTGGTGCTCTTCCATGCCGTCCCTAGGAGGTGTGCATCACTTGAGTGGGTTGAGTCTATGACGTGATCTTCCTGTCCGGGTTGGCACCCCCCTGGGTTCGTGTCGTGGTGGAGATCTTTGTGGGATATACTCTGCCTTGTCTCAGGGTAGTAAGTTGGTGGTGGAAGATATCCCTCTAGTGGTGTGAGGGCTGTGCTTTGGCATAGGCGGTGGGTGATATCCTTCCTTGTTGGCCCTGTCCAGGGGTATATTGGACGGGGCCACAGTGTCTCCCGACCCCTCCTGTCTCAGCCACCAGTAATTATGCTGCAATAGTTTATGTGTCAGGGGGCTAGTGTCAGTCTGTTATATCTGGTGTATTTCTCCTGTCTTATCCGGTGTCCTGTGTGAATTTAAGTACGCTCCCTCTAATTCTCTCTCCCTCTCTCAGAGGACCTGAGCCCTAGGACCATGCCTCAGGACTACCTGGCCTGATGACTCCTTGCTGTCCTGAGTCCATCTGATCGTGCTGCTGCTCCATTTTCAACTGTTCTGCCTGCGGCTATGGAACCCTGACCTGTTCACCAGACGTGCTACCTTGTCCCGGACCTGCTGTTTTCCACCCTCTCTCTCTACCGCACCTGATGTCTCTAACTCTAAATGATCAGCTATAAAAAGCCAACCGACATTTACTCCTGAGGTGCTGACCTGTTGCACCCTCTACCATCACTGTGATTATTATTATTTGACCCTGCTGGTCATCTATAAACGTTTGAACATCTTGGTCATGTACTGTTATAATCTCCACCCGGCACAGCCAGAAGAGGACTGGCCACCCTTCAGAGCCTGGTTCCTCTCTAGGTTTTTTCCTAGGTTCCTCCCTTTCTAGGGAGTTTTTCCTAGCCACAGTGCTTCTACATCTGCATTGCTTGCTGTTTGGGGTTTTAGGCTGGATTTCTGTATAGCACTTTGTGACATTGGCTGATGTAAAAAGGGCTTCATAAATACATATGATTGATTGAGTCATGTGAATCACACTGCTGCTCTCTTATTTAGCTATTTGCATCGTAATGGTTGTTGTGGGTGGCTGTTCACAAATCTAAATGTGTATTTCAACTCAATAATAGTTGAATTCAAGAAGTTTAAGCTGTTCAGAGTTTGTACTGTTAGGTGACCTAAACTGGGATATGCGTAACACCCCGTCCGTCCTACAATCTAAGCTAGATGCCTTCAATTTTACACAAATTATCAAGGTACCTACCAGGTACAGCTCTAAATTCGGAACCATGGGTACCCTCTTAGATATCATCCTGACCAACTTGCCCTCTAAATTCACCTCTGCTGTTTTCAACCAGACACTGGTTCAGCGATCACTGCTTCATTGCCTGCATTGGTAATGGGTCCGCGATCAAACGACCAGCCCTCATCACTGTCAAACGCTCCCTAAAACACTTCAGTCGAGTGTAACAGTATAACTTTAGACTGTCCCCTCGCCCATACCCGGGCGCGAACCAGGGACCCTCTGCACACATCAACATTTACATTACATTTAAGTCATTTAGCAGACGCTCTTATCCAGAGCGACTTACAAATTGGTGCATTCACCTTATGACATCCAGTGGAACAGCCACTTTACAATAGTGCATCTAAATCTTTTAAGGGGGGGAGGGGTGAGAAGGATTACTTTATCCTATCCTAGGTATTCCTTAAAGAGGTGGGGTTTCAGGTGCGTCGTGAGGAAGTTTGTTCCACCATTGGGGGGCCAGAGCAGCGAACAGTTTTGACTGGGCTGAGCGGGAACTGTACTTCCTCAGTGGTAGGGAGGCGAGCAGGCCAGAGGTGGATGAACGCAGTGCCCTTGTTTGGGTGTAGGGCCTGATCAGAGCCTGGAGGTACTGAGGTGCCGTTCCCCTCACAGCTCCGTAGGCAAGCACCATGGTCTTGTAGCGGATGCGAGCTTCAACTGGAAGCCAGTGGAGAGAGCGGAGGAGCGGGGTGACGTGAGAGAACTTGGGAAGGTTGAACACCAGACGGGCTGCGGCGTTCTGGATGAGTTGTAGGGGTTTAATGGCACAGGCAGGGAGCCCAGCCAACAGCGAGTTGCAGTAATCCAGACGGGAGATGACAAGTGCCTGGATTAGGACCTGCTCCGCTTCCTGTGTGAGGCAGGGTCGTACTCTGCGGATGTTGTAGAGCATGAACCTACAGGAACGGGCCACCACCTTGATGTTAGTTGAGAACGACAGGGTGTTGTCCAGGATCACGCCAATGTTCTTAGCGCTCAGGGAGGAGGACACAATGGAGTTGTCAACCGTGATGGCGAGATCATAGAATGGGCAGTTCTTCCCCGGGAGGAAGAGCAGCTCCGTCTTGCCGAGGTTCAGCTTGAGGTGGTGATCCGTCATCCACACTGATATGTCTGCCAGACATGCAGAGATGCGATTTGCCACCTGGTCATCAACAACAGTCACCCACGAAGCATCATTACCCATCGCTCCACAAAAGCAGAGCAAGGGGAACCACTACTCCAAGGTCTCAGAGCAAGTGACGTCACCGATTGAAATGCTATTAGCGAGCACCACCGCTAACTAGCTAGCCATTTCACATCCGTTACACGAGCAGGCCTTTCTAATCAACCTGGCCCGGGTATCCTGGAAGGATATTTACCTCATCCCATCAGTAGAGGATGCCTGGTTACTCTTTAAAAGTGCTTTCCTCGCCATCTTAAATAAGCATGCCCCGTTCAAAAAATGTAGAACTAAGAACAGGTATGGCCCTTGGTTCACCCCAGACTTGACTACCCTTGACCAGCACAAAAACATCCTGTGGCGTTCTGCACTAGCATCGAATAGCCCCCTCGATATGCAACTTTTCAGGGAAGTCAGGAACCAATATACACAGTCAGTTAGGAAAGCTAAGGCTAGCTTTTTCAAACAGACATTTGCATCTTGTAGCACTAATTCCAAAAAGTTTTGGGACACTAAAGTCCATGGAGAATAAGAGCACCTCCTCCCAGCTACCGATCACTGTACCTGTACTCAGCAAATCTGTAAATAGCTGTTAAGGGAATTTTTATCAATGATGACTAATTATGTATACATTGCAATCAGGACTGACTAATCAGAATACTATGTTGTTACTGTATATGTACTAATCAGAATACTATTATGTTACTGTATATGTACTAATCAGAATACTATGTTGTTACTGTATATGTACTAATCAGAATACTATTATGTTACTGTATATGTACTAATCAGAATACTATTATGTTACTGTATATGTATGAATTTTCTTTTTAATCCTAGTACTGAATATAATGTGTGTAAATATAATCAAGAATTAGAACAATGACTGTCTGTACCATGGTAGAAATGAATGAACTTATAGCCAGACTGGCTAGACGGCTTATTTACACAAGCTGACCTAGGCTCGGTCATATATCATCTTAATAGGGAGAGACGATGTGAGAACCATACAGCCATTGTACTAGAGCGGAGATGACACGGGCTGGTACTAAAACTAATGACGCCATTTTCAGTTTATAACCTGTGGTAAAATGTGTAAGGGGGAGTACTCTCGTGAATAAAAGCTGCTGGTTGACTTTAAGACTGGGCTCTGTCCATTTTATACAAATAAGGGTCATACAATCTCTTATGAATTGACAGAGTGATTCATTTTAATTGGGTATTAAAACAGAGGAATTTAATTCCTACAACAATAGCACACCCAAATACCTCATCCCCATATTGTTATTTATCTTCTTGCTCTTTTGCACCCCAGTATCCCTACTTGCACAACATTATCTGCACATCTATCACTCCAGTGTTAATGTTAAATTGTAATTATTTGGCCTCTATGGCCTATTTATTGCCTTACCTCCCTAATCTTCTACATTTGCACACACTCTAATGTGTTATTGACTGTACGTTTGTTTATGTGTAACTCTGTGTTGTTGTTTTTGTCGAACTGCTTTGCTTTATCTTTGTCACACCCTGACCTTAGAGATCCTTTTCTTTCTCTATTTGGTTAGGTCAGGGTGTGATTAGGGTGGGGATTCTAGTTTTTTTTTCATTTCTAGGTTGGCCTAGTATGGATCCCAGTCAGAGGCAGCTGTCATTCGTCTCTGATTAGGGATCATATTTAGGCAGCCTTTTCCCACATTGTGGGATCATGATTTTGTATTGTTGCTTTTGAGTCCTACAAAGCTGGACGTTTCGTTTTGTTGCTGGTTCACATGAATAAATATGATGAACGCCTTCCACGCTGCACCTTGGTCCAATCCTTCCAACAACGATCGTTACAATCTTGGCCAGGTCACAGGTGTAAATGAGAACTTGTTCTCAACTGGCCTACCTGGTTAAATAAAGGTGAAATAAAAAATAAATAAAATAAAACACACACACACACAGAGAAAGACAGACAAGGATTACTACCAACTCATTATATACTGTCTCTCAGCTTAAAACCTAATTCAAGCTTCAAATAAACCTGCCGGGGACCCTGATCTACACAACTCTCTGTCCCTCTATTCACTTATTCAGTCAGTGCCAATAATCTAGAGACATGCATCAGAGGGTAAATGTCTCCTCTTATCTATTTACAGCAGTAGCAATAAGGCCATAAAATCAACCGTGACAGAGGGGCTTGTAAAGGCATGCTTACAAACAAATAACCATTGAGATTATGTCCCTAATAATTTGTATATTCTAGCAAGGCACCCACTAGACTCATGTTGTATGCTAAAGCCAGGCTCCCTATATGTTAATCATTACTGTATTACTCGCTGTAAGGGTTGCCCACTTGAATGAGACGATATCGTGTCGCCAAAGCCTCCACCTGAAACAAGTCTTCTTTCACAATGTTTAGTCTACAATTGATTATGCCATTCAGATGCAAAAATATTCCCCAGTGTTTGATTATGATTTTTATATGATGGTTACAGCATTGACTGTAGGTTGTAGAGCTCATTTTCATATTTCCTTCATCTCATGTTTATTATCACAACACAAAGCATTTTTAAGAGTAAATTGCCACCTTCCATTTTCATTCAATGAATAAATAAATGCATCATTACTGAATAAACACACACAGTACTGCCTGCTTAATGCAGGCCGTTCCCACAGGGGAAAAAAGTATTTCAATGAGGAAAGCGTAATGGCATAATAACACCTGCATTGTTTGCTGTTTGGGGTTTTAGGCTGGGTTTCTGTACAGCACTTTGAGATATCAGCTGATGTACGAAGGGCTATATAAATACATTTGATTTGATTTGATTTGATAATCAAATGCACCTTCATTTGATTTCCATTGAATTAGGATCAGTGACTGGTGTCAGCAACTACTCTGTAAACACATTCCCACCAGTTGGTGAGCGTGTGATTGTGTGCGTGTGTGTGTTTTTTAGCTCTCCAGGGGTAGGTTAAAGTTGTGCACACTTATTTGAGCAGTGAGATAAAATCCTGTGTGTTCCTTTGCTTTGGCTTGTTGGCAAAACTTATAGGGGGATCTGGCTCTGAAATCATACAATGACTTTGATGACGTATTCAATAGAGTTGTGACGTGTGACTGGTGCTTTTGTCCAGGTTATCAATCTGACAGCTTCATATGTTCAGTAGATATAGACAGAGTATAATTGGCTGTAAAATCACCAAGTTACAGAGGCTATACAGTGCATTCGGAAAGTATTCAGACCCCTTGACTTTTCCAACATTTTGTTACATTACAACCGTACTCGTAAATTGATACAAAAAATTATGACAAATGACAAATGACAAAATTAAAACAGATTTTTAGACATTTTTGCTAATATATAAAAAATAAAAAACTGAAATACCTTATTTACATAATTATTCAGACCCTTTGCTATGAGACTCGAAATTGAGCTCTGGTGCTGTTTCCATTGATCATCTTTCAGAAGTTTATACAACTTGATTGGAGTCCACCTGTGGTAAATTCAATTGATTGGACACGATTTGGAAAGGCACACACATGTCTATATATGGTCCCACAGTTGACAGTGCATGACAGAGCAAAAACCAAGCCATGAGATCGAAGGAATGGTCCATAGAGCTCAGAGACCGGATTGTGTCAAGGCACAGATCTGGGGAAGGGTACCAAAAAATGTTTGCATCATTGAAGATCCCCAAGAACACAGTGGCTTCCATCATTCTTAAATGGAAGAAGTTTTGATCAACCAAGACTCTTCCTAGAGCTGACTGCTCTGCCAAACTGAGCAATCGGAGAAGAATGGCCTTGGTAAGGGAGTTGACCAAGAACTCAATGGTCACTCTGACAGAGCTCCAGAGTTCCTCCGGGGAGATGGGAGAACCTTCCAGAAGGACAATCATCTCTGCAGCACTCAACCAATCAGGTCTTTATGGTAGAGAGGCCAGATGAAACCCACTCCTCACTAAAAGGCACATGACAGCCCACTTGGAGTTTGCCAAACGCACCTAAAGGACTCAAAGAAGCAAGATTCTCTGGTCTGATGAAACCAAGATTTAACTCTTTGGCCTGAATGCTAAGCGTCACATCTAGAGGAAACCTGGCACCATTCCTACGGTGAAGCATGGTGGTGGCAGCATCATGCTCTGGGGATGTTTTTCAGTGGCAGGGACTGGGAGACTAGTCTGGATCGAGTGAAAGATGAACGGAGAAAAGTACAGTGAGATCCTTGATGAAAACCTGCTCCAAAGTGCTCAGGACCTCAGACTGGGGGCAAAGGTTCACCTTCCAACAGGACAATGACCCTAAGAACACAGCCAAGACAACACATGAGTGGCTTCGAGACAAGTCTCTGAATGTCCTTGAATGGCCCAGACAGAGCCTGGACTTGAACCCGATCAAACATCTCTGGAGAGACCTGAAAATAGCTGTGCAGCGACTCTCCCCATCCAACCTGACAAAGCTTGAGAGGATCTGCAGAGAAGAATGGGAGAAACTCCACAAATACAGGTGTGCCAAGCTTGTAGCGTCATACCCGAGAAGACTCGAGGCTGTAATCTCTGCCAAAGGTACTTCAACAATGTACTGAGTAGTTTCTCTTTTGTAGATACTGTGTTGCTTTGCCAGTGGTATCATATTGATATGGTTATTATTAGGTAATTATTAGGTTAGTGCCTTAGTTCTGGTGAGTCAATTCTCCATTTGTTTTAACGTTTTATTTTATTACCATGAAGCTGCTCATTTCTATTTATCGATGGTACCTGTATCCAGGGTAGATAAAGCTTTCTATTTATCGATGGTACCTGTATCCAGGGTAGATAAAGCTTTCTATTTATCGATGGTACCTGTATCCAGGGTAGATAAAGCTTTCTATTTATCGATGGTACCTGTATCCAGGGTAGATAAAGCTTTCTATTTATCGATGGTACCTGTATCCAGGGTAGATAAAGCTTTCTATTTATCGATGGTACCTGTATCCAGGGTAGATAAAGCTTTCTATTTATCGATGGTACCTGTATCCAGGGTAGATAAAGCTTTCTATTTATCGATGGTACCTGTATCCAGGGTAGATAAAGCTTTCTATTTATCGATGGTACCTGTATCCAGGGTAGATAAAGCTTTCTATTTATCGATGGTACCTGTATCCAGGGTATATAAAGCACAGTTCTATTATTAGGTGACATCATTTCTTTAACGGCATTGCTGCTAACTTAGTGGTATTGCTGTAAGATCTGATTTATAAAAATGTTAATACTTTCATCTAAAACAGCCTAGTTTTGGGTTGTAATGAAGTATTTCTTATTTATTTATTATGTGCAACTTGTCAAATACTTCACAATTTCAGCGGGGCTCTCTACTCGATAGGTTTAGTGTTCCCCACTACAAGTACATTATGTGTGGTTATCTTTGCTTGTGTCACGTTCTGACCTTAGTTCCGTTGTTTTGTCTTTGTTTTAGTATGGTCAGGGCGTGAGTTGGGGTGGGCAGTCTATGTTCTTTTTTCTATGATTTGGGATTTCTGTGTTTGGCCTGGTATGGTTCTCAATCAGAGGCAGCTGTCAATCGTTGTCCCTGATTGAGAACCATACTTAGGTAGCCTGGTTTCACCTTTGAGTTGTGGGTGATTATTTTTCCGTTTCACTGTTTGCACCATTCGGGACTGTTTCGGTTTTCATTTTGATTCTCTTGTTCTTTTGTATTTTATATCCATTTCCATTAAATCACATTATGGACACATACCACGCTGCATTTTGGTCCTCCGATCCTTCCTACTAGTCCTCCTCAGAGGAGGAAGAAGAAACCCGTTACAGCTTGGGGATTGGCGGTTACCTTATTCCATTAGGTGACCAGGGTGGGTTTTCTTTTTCATACCAGACTTCAGGGTAATGTTTGTTTATGTTTTTATTCTTCTCCTTCAACTTTCTGGATTTTTATTTGCTATTTTGGAAAAATGTTTAATGCATCAGTTGTTATTGTAATCTGGCATCTATTATTTTCCCACCTGGCTTTACATGGCTAGACCTAATATCATGAGAGGGACAGCTGGTTGCTCTGTCACTTTTGCTAGCTGGAATGTTAAATCTTTAAATCACCCAGTGAAATGTAAAAGGGTTCTTTCTCATTTAAATCATCTTAAAGTAGATATCGCCTTTCTTCAGGAGACACATCTCCGCACTTTCAATCACTCTCATCCTCTTTGGGATTGGTTGGGCCTTAGCGCCCCATCTCGACAACATCTGGTGAAATCGCAGTGTGAAATTCAAAACACAAAAATCGTATTATTAAACATTCATGAAAATACAAGTGTCTTACATTGTTTAAAAGCTTAACTTCTTGTTAATCCAGCCACTTTGTCAGATTTCAAAAAGGCCTTATGGCGAAAGCATACCATGCGATTATCTGAGGACAGCGCCCCGCGCACAAAAGCATTACAAACATTTTCCAAGCACGCAGAGGCGTCACAAAAGTCAGAAATAGTGATAAAATAAATCACTTACCTTTCAAGATCTTCCTCTGTTTGCAATCCCAAGGGTCCCAGCTACATAACAAATGGTTGTTTTGTTCAATAAAGTCCTTCGTTATAACCCAAAAAAGTCTGTTTAATTGGCGCGCCTGATTCAGTAATCCACCTGTTCCCCTCGTTCAAAATGCATACAAAGGAATCCCAAAAGTTACCAATAAACTTCGTCCAAAGAAGTCAAACAATGTTTCTAATCAATCGTCAGGTACCCTAATATGTAGGGTAATTTAAGACGGAGAACAGTATATTCATTACCGGAGATAAATAACGAAGTGCGCGTCATCATCCACACGCGCCACAAGACTACAAGACTTTTCCCCTGCCAAATCAGTTCGGTTATACTCACAGACATTATTTAAACAGTTTTAGAAACTTCAGAGTGTTTTCTGTGCAATACTACCAATTATATGCATATCCTAGCTTCTGGGCCTGAGTAACAGGCAGTTTACTTTGGGCACCTCAGTCATCCAAACTTCCAAGGATATGCATATTATTGGTACCATTTGAAAGAAAACACTTTGAAGTGTATGGCAATGTGAAAGGAATGTAGTAAAATATAACACATTAGATCTAGTAAAAGATAATAAAAGATAAAAACAACCGTTCTTTTGTATTTTTTTGTACTATCTTTGAAATGCAAGAGAAAAGCCATAATGTATTATTCCACCCCAGGTGCAATTTAGAGTTTGGCCACTAGATGACATCAGTGTATGTGCAAAGTTTTAGACTGATCTAATGAACCATTGTATTTCTGTTCAAAATGTTGTATCAAGATTGCCCAAATGTTTCATGTTCAAAATTGTGCACTCTCCTCAAACAATAGCATGGTATTATTTCACTGTAATGGCTACTGTAATT
Organism: Oncorhynchus gorbuscha; assembly: GCF_021184085.1. Taxonomy (NCBI): domain Eukaryota; kingdom Metazoa; phylum Chordata; class Actinopteri; order Salmoniformes; family Salmonidae; genus Oncorhynchus; species Oncorhynchus gorbuscha. The sequence continues at coordinate 59,239,151 of NC_060183.1, read as the reverse complement.
TGGACAGTGCAGTTAGATTAACAATAATTAAAGCTTTCTGCCAATATAAGATATTTCTATATCCTGGGAATTTTCTCGTTACTTACAACCTCATGCTAATCCGAATTAGCCTATGTTAGCTCAATGACAGCATACCGGGGAACAGTGGGTTGAGTGCCTTGTTCAGGGGCAGAATGACAGATTTTTACCTTGTCAGCTCAGGGATTCAATCAAGCAACCTTTCGATTACTGGCCCAATGCTCTAAGCATTAGGCTACTTGCCACCCCGAAAGTTAGTAGGAAGACTGTATAGTACACCTGTTATCTTGGCTAACATTTATGCACCAAATTGGGATAACAATTAATTCTTACACGAATGTATTTTCTCAATTACCAAATATGGACACACACCACTTAATACTAGGTGGTGATATGAATTGTGTACTGTTGCCCGATCTGGATAGTAGCTTTCCTAAGGTATCATCTTCATCAAAAACAGTATCCACAATTCAGCTATTTCTTAAGACATATGGCATATCTGATGCTTGGCATTTCCGGAATCGTACAGCTAGGGAGTATTGTTTTTTTCTCACCAGTTCATGAGACCTTCTCCCGTATAGACTACTTTTTCCTAGACAATAGATGTCTACCACTTATCACAGAGTGTGATTACCAAGCTATAGTTATTTCAGATCATTCTCTCCTTACTAGGAAACTACTTACACGAATCCACAGCCTAATTATCGACCTTGGGGCTTAAAACCTCTCTGGGATATGTGGCTAGTGTCCCACCTGGCCAGGGAAAATGCAGAGCGCCAAATTCAAATAAATTACTATAAAAATCAATCATTAACCCACACATGCAAGATAGCAAATTAAAGCTACACTTGTTGTGAATCCAGCCAACATGTCAGATTTCAAAAAGGCTTTTCGGCGAAAGCAAACGATGCTATTATCTGAGGATAGCACCTCCGTAAACAAAGAGAGAAACCATATTTCAACCCTACAGGCGCAACACAAAACGCAGAAATAGAAATATAATTCATGCCTTACCTTCGACGAGCTTCTTTTGTTGGCACTCCAATATGTCCCATAAACATCACAAATTGTCCTTTTGTTCGATTAATTCCGTCGACATATATCCAAAATGTCAATTTATTTGGTAATATATAATAATAATATATGCCATTTAGCAGACGCTTTTATCCAAAGCGACTTACAGTCATGTGTGCATACATTCTACGATAACAACATTAGACCATTAGACCATAACAACATTAGACCATAACAACATTAGACCATTAGACCATAACAGCATTAGACCATTAGATCATAACAACATTAGATCATAACAACATTAGACCATTAGACCATAACAACATTAGACCATAACAACATTAGACCATTAGACCATAACAACATTAGACCATTAGACCATAACAACATTAGACCATAACAACATTAGACCATAACAACATTAGACCATAACACCATTAGACCATAACAGACCATTAGACCATTAGACCATAACAACATTAGACCATAACAACATTAGACCATTAGACCATAACAACATTAGACCACATAACAACATTAGACCATAACAACATTAGACAACATTAGACCATTAACCATAACAACTAACATTAGACCATTAACAACATTAGACCATTAGACCATAACAACATTAACATTAGACCATAACAACATTAGACCATTAGACCATAGACCATTAGACCATTAGACCATAACAACATTAGACCATAACAACATTAGACCATTAGACCATAACAACATTAGACCATAACAACATTAGACCATAACAACATTAGACCATTAGAACATAACAACATTAGACCATAACAACATTAGACCATTAGACATAACAACATTAGACCATTAGACCATTAGACCATAACAACATTAGACAACATTAGACCATAACAACATTAGACCATTAGATCATAACAACATTAGACCATACCATTAGACCATAACAACATTAGACCATTAGACCATTAGACAACATTAGACCATAACAACATTAGAACATAACAACATTAGACCATTAGACCATAACAACATTAGACCATTCATAAACATTAGACCATAACAACATTAGACATTAGACCATAACAACATTAGACCATTAGACCATAACAACAATCATAACATTAGACCATAACACCATTAGACCATAACAACATTAGACCATTAGACCATAACAACATTAGATCATAACAACATTAGATCATAACAACATTAGACCATAACAACATTAGACCATTAGACCATAACAACATTAGACCATAACAACATTAGACCATTAGACCATTAGATCATAACAACATTATTTGGTGCGTTGGATCCAGAAAAACACCGGTTCCAACTTGCTCAACGTGACTACAAAATATCTCAAAAGTTACCTGTAAACTTTGCCAAAACATTTCAAACTACTTTTGTAATACAACTTTTTTTTCTTTATTCTTTTCCCCCCCTTTTTTAACGTAAATAACAGATACATTTGAAGACGGGATGATCTGTGTTCAATACAGGAAGAAAACAAACTGAAACATGCTTTCTGGTCATGCGCCTCTATCTAACAGTAAACTTCAAGTGACCCTCGTTCAAGATGGCCGTACTTCTTCATTACACAAAGGAATAACCTCAACCAATTTCTAAAGACTGTTGACATCCAGTGGAAGCAATAGGAACTGCAAAAAGGTCCCGTAGAAATCTGGATTCCTAAGGAAAAACCCATTGAAAAGAGAGTGACCTCAACAACAAACAAATCTGAATGGTTTGTCCTCGGGGTTTCGCCTGCTAAATAAGTTTTGTTATACTCACAGTCATGATTCAAACAGTTGTAGAAACTTCAGAGTGTTTTCTACCCAAATCTACTAATAATATGCATGTCCTATCTTCTGGGGACAAGTAGCAGGCAGTTGAATTTGGGCATGCATTTAATCCGTACATGAAAATACTGCCCTCTGTCACCAAGAAGTTATTAACTCACTACTGCTATCAGAAGAAACATTTAGTGATTTTATAACACCTCAAATTGAGCTATTTCTCGAGCTTAATCAAACCCATGGAATGTCTCCTACAACAGTATGGGAATCAATGAAGGCTTATCTAAGGGGCAAAATTATTTCATACAGTGCAAGATTAAGGAAGTGCAATATTCAATGCCTTGGAGAACTTACAAATAAAATCTTGGATTTGGATATGGCATATTCACACTCTTCATCCACAGATTTACAAAAACAACATTTGACATTTCAGACAGTTTGATCTTCTTCAACTTGACAAGGTGAAAATCTAATTATATAACTGATGAGCTGGGTAGCAAATGTATTGATCATTTAGAGGTCAATTCATGCTTTCATAACTTTTACTCACAATTATACACTTCGGAATCCGCTGGTAATGTTACCTTACTCAACACAAGAAAAACCTTTGGATACGTAAGAGTATATTGCAGAGATCTCGTCCCCAGGGTGGTCTAGCACTTCTGAACTTTCAATAATATTACTGCAAGCGGTACTACTGCGGTATTACTGCAAGTGGTACTGGAGCTCGAAGTCTGTGACCAAAAGGCTCCTTAACAGCTTCTACCCCCAAGACATGAGACTGCTGAACAATTAATCAAATGGCCTCCGGACAATTTACATTGTCACCCCCTCCCCCATTTGTTTTGTACACTGCTGCTACTCACTGTTTATTATCTATGCATAGTCACTTCACCCCTACCTACATGTAACAATTGCCTCAACTAACCTGTAACCTGGGATCCCGAGTGGCGCAGCAGTCCAAGGCACTGATTCCTGCTTACAAGCTAAAATTTAAGCAGGAAGCACCAGTGACTCGGTCTATAAAAAGTGGTCAGATGAAGCAGATGCTAAACTACAAGACTGTTTTGCTATCACAGGCTGGAACATGTTCCGGGATTCTTCAGATGGCATTGAGGAGTACACCACATCAGTCACTGGCTTTATCAATAAGTGCATCGAGGAAGTCGTCCCCACAGTGACTATACTTACATACCTCAACCAGAAGCCATGGATTACAGGCAACATTCGCACTGAGCTAAAGGGTAGAGTTGCCGCTTTCAAGGTGCGGGACTCTAACCCGGAAGCTTACAAGAAATCCTGCTATGCCCTGCAACAAACCATCAAGCAGGCAAAGTGTCAATGCAGGGCTAAGATTGAATCATACTACACCGGCTCCGATGCTCGTCTTATGTGGCATGGCTTGCAAACTGTTACAGACTATAAAGGGAAGCACAGCCGTGAGCTGTCTAGTGACACAAGCCTACCAGACGAGCTAAATCACTTCTATGCTCGCTTCGAGGCAAGCAACACTGAGGCATGCATGAGAGCATCAGCTTTTCCGGATGACTGTGTGATCAGGCTCTCCGTAGCCGACATGAGTAAGACCTTTAAACAGGTCAACATACACAAGGCTGCAGGGCCAGATGGATTACCAGGACGTGTGCTCCGGGCATGTGCTGACCAACTTGCAGGTGTCTTCACTGACATTTTCAACATGTCCCTGATTGAGTCTGTAATACCAACATGGTTCAAGCAGACCACTATAGTCCCTGACCCCAAGAACACAAAGGCAACCTGCCTAAATGACTACAGATCCGTGGCACTCACGTCCGTAGCCATGAAGTGCGTTGAAATGTTGGTAATGGCTCACATCAACACCATCATCCCAGAATCTCTAGACCCACTCCAATTCGCATACCGCTCAAACAGATCCACAGATGATGCAATCTCTATTGCACTCCACACTGCCCTTTCCCACTTGGACAAAAGGAACACTTATGTGAGAATGCTATTCATTGACTACAGCTCAGCGTTCAACACCATAGTGCCTTCAAAGTTCATCACTAACCTAAGGATCCTTGGACTAAACACCACCCTCTGCAACTGGATCCTGTACTTCCTGACGGGCTGCCCCCAGGTGGTAAGGGTAGGCAGCAGCAACACATCTGCCACTCTGATCCTCAACACTGGAGCTCCACAGGGGTGCATGCTCAGTCCCCTCCTGTACTCCCTGTTCACCCACGACTGCATGGCCAGGCACGACACCAACACCATCATTAAGTTCGCAGACGACACAACAGTGTCACAACAGTGATCACCGACAACGACGAGACAGCCTATAGGGAGGAGGTCAGAGACCTGGCTGTGTGGTGCCAGAATAACAACCTATCCCTCAATGTAACCAAGAATAAGGAGATGATTGTGGACTACAGGAAAAGGAGGACCGAGCACGCCCCCATTCTCATCGAAGGGGCTGTAGTGGAGCAGGTTAAGAGCTTCAAGTTCTTTGGTGTCCACATCAACAACAAACTAGAATGGTCCAAACACACCAAGAAAGTGGTGAAGAGGGCACAACAAAGCCTATTCCCACTCAGGAAACTGAAAAGATTTAGCATTGGTCCTGAGATACTCAAAATGTTCTACAGCTGCAACACCAAGAGCATCCTGACTGGTGGCATCACTGCCTGGTACGGCAATTGCTCGGCCTCTGACCGCAAGGCACAACAGAGGGTACTGCGTACGGCCCAGTACATCACTGGGGCTAAGCTGCCTGCCATCCAGGACCTCTACACCAGGCGTTGTCAGAGGAAGGCCCTAAAAATTGTCAAAGACCACAGCCACCCCAGTCATGGACTGTTCTCTCTACTACCGCATGGCAAGCGGTACCGGAGTGCCAAGTCTTGGACAAAAAGGCTTCTCAACAGTTTGTACCCCCAAGCCATAAGACTCATGAACAGGTAATCAAATGGCTACCTGGACGATTTGCATTGTGTGCCCCCCCAAACCCCCCCAACCCCTCTTTTTGCGCTGCTGCTACTCTCTGTTTATCATATATGCATAGTCACTTTAACTATACATTCATGTACATACTACCTCAATTGGGCCGACCAACCAGTGCTCCCGCACATTGGCTAACCGGGCTATCTGCATTGTGTCCCGTCACCCACCAACCCCTCTTTTACGCTACTGCTACTCTCTGTTCATCATGTATGCATAGTCACTTTAACCATATCTACATGTACATACTACCTCAATCAGCCTGACTAACCGGTGTCTGTATGTAGCCTCGCTACTTTTATAGCCTCGCTACTGTATATAGCCTGTCTTTTTACTGTTGTTTTATTTCTTTAATTACCTATTGTTCACCTAATACCTTTTTTGCACTATTAGTTAGAGCCTGTAAGTAAGCATTTCACCGTAAGGTCTACTACACCTGTTGTATTCGGCGCACGTAACAAATAAACTTTGATTTGATTTGCATCTCAGTGCTAGAGGCATGACTACAAACACCCTGGTTTGAATTCAGGCTGTATCACAACTGGCCGTGATTGGGAGTCCCATAGGCCGGTGCACAATTGTCCCAGCGTCGTCCGGGTTTGGCCGGTGTAGTGAGCGTGCAATCACAAGATGCTGGAATTTACTCTCCAATCAGATGCAGTATCACAGCTTTCAATATAAATTACTGGACATCTAGAGCATCATCACATCTTAGTGATGTGTGATTTGCTGTATGTTACTCCCCCCACCAGGACTCACTGGTGGGGAGAACAACACACAGTGATAATAGAGCTTATTTAAGACTTTTAATAATCTGACATTAAACACAAGGGACCAGCTTTTGAAAACAGAATATGACAAAATTGAAATACTGCATTACAAAAGGAAGAGAATACATTTCAGAAGCTTCACACTGACATACAGTAGTTTCATTAACTGCATAATGGTTGACCAGCAATACTGCATATTGTATCATTAAGTGTTGCGCAGTCGTTAGGGTCATGATGGTTTTGGTCTGTCTGTAACATAATCTGTCAGCATACAACAGGTTAGACCAGTCCATTCATTTATAATGTGATCAATCTTTAAATTTAGAAAGACTATTAGCCTACTGTAAAAAGCCTTAGAGGTGACGTATACAAAATATGTCCTCAAATAACAGCTTTGTGATCAACAAATACAATCATTTGAAGAAAGAAAAAAGTTTAATGGCTGGAAGTAATTTAATACCAGTTTGTTGTTTCCTTTCCAGGCTAAGGAGTCTCCCTCCTAAAGAAAGAAATGCTATTTCTTCTCAGTGCAAGCATTTCCAAGATTTAGGTCAATTTTTACAGGCGTAGGGAACATGCTTTAAGTTTGGTCCCTCACTTCTCCCCCTTGTAGTTGATGATGTACGTTGGGGTATCAGTAACTTGTCCATCACGGGGATAACTATATCATGACACCTCAATGAGTTCTACTGAGTGGTTAGAGCTGGTTTGTGAGGGGGACAGAGGCCTGACGTGCACAAATTAGATGTTTCCACTGTCACCTCCATCACCTCTGTTGTTCCCCCAAGGTTCTTAGTCTCAGCCCCACTTTGAACCGCACTAAGCGACAGTGGGGCATCCCCACTGTGGTATCCATTTTGGATGTAGCTGATTGGTGCAGGGTCTGACCGTGGTGGCGACCACTGACAGAAGGTAGAGGAAGCCTCTTTCTCAGCTCTATGGGTCCCTATGGGAGTCCTAGTGGGGCTGAGTTTGGGGCTGGGCTCCAGGGCATAACTGTTCACCATGGTGCCACATGATCCATCCACCATGTTGATGCGAGTGGTGGTGCGCATGACACTAATGTTGCCGCCCACCCCTCTGTCACCCCCATTCCCCTCCTGGTGTCCCAGCACGTGCTGGCGCAGGATCCTGCGGAAGGTGTGGCGGAACTCCCGGATGCGGTATGCGTAGATGAAGGGGTTGACCACGGAGTTGGCGTGGGACAGGATGATGGCAATGTTCATCACCCATATGTGTGGGCGCCCACAGTCCTGGCAGAACAGGTTGAAGCAGTTGATGATGTGCAGGGGCAGCCAGCAGAAGGCAAACAGCCCCATGATAATGGCCAGAGACTTGGCCGCGTGGACCTCCTTCTGCAGGGTGGAGCGGGAAGATGTGGACGACGAACTTGTCCCGTGGGTGTGCATGTGAGCCAGCTTCAGGTCCATCAGCCTCAGTTGGCGACGAGCCGCCATGAAGATGCGGGCATAGATGGCCAGCATGACCAGCAGAGGCACCAGCACACAGCCAAAGAAGTTGAAGTAGACCATGTAGTGCATGGTCACCACACCCTCAAACAGGCACTCTGTCATGCCCTCGGGGCATGAGCTGCTGTTGGTAGCATTGACACCCCTGTTCCAGCCCAGCATGGGCGTGAGGCCGATACCCACAGAGAGAACCCAGCACACTGCGATGATGCTCTTCGCCCTCCCGGCCGTCACAAGACTGTTATACCTAAAGATCACATGAAAACACAAGAGAGGAATTCAGACAGGTGCTTTATATTGTTACATGATAAACATTGACGTTCCCAGGATGAGAGAGTTATTTTTTTCGAGCCCAGACATTCCCAGACAGACTCAATAGTAAAGCATGTTCATCTTTCCTGGACCAAACCAATGGCTACCTGTGATCAGAGAGCTCTACAGAATATATGGGACAGGCTTCAGAGGGTAAACAGCCTTTATACAGAGAATGTACCAGTATCTACCTATATGGGAAATGAGTCCAATGTTTGACAGATTCGACTAGCCCTGCCATACTGGAAGATGGAGCAGCAGATATCAGCTCATTTACTATATGTGGACTTTAAGAAAGCATTTCCTGTGATTTAAGGAACATGCACAAAAGCTTATCTACCCTCTGATGTAACCCTTGTTGGCTGTCCTTTGTTTGTGCCCTAGACATTACACAAATGAAAATCTGTGTTCTATGTAATATGCAGAATGAGAACAACCGATTTCTATATTTTTTTATTTATTTAACCTTTATTTAACTAGAACAAAATCTAATTTAATAATATCACAAACCATTCAATATTGTGATACACCACACTTATAATAATTTAAGGCAAATATTCGCTCAGCATTAAAGCAAATATTAAGGAAATTAGTCCGTCTTAAGGCCAATAGTTGTAATGAACAGAATATCAAGCTGTTGTCAGGTCTTTCTGTCTGTTTTCTTCCATTGGCCATGTCTAAACCAGAGTTCATAATGTAAAATCTGAAAGGGCAGCGCCACAGACACATGACCCAGTTGTTTGTGGTTAAGGGGTGGGTTGAGGGGTCCAGGAGGGCTTAGGCCTCTTTGACTGAGACCTCTGTGGACCAGAGTGGCTCTAGAGCTCAGGATGTAATGAAAGCTCATTCATATCCACGCAAATGCATACACACACACAGGCTGGGTCCCTAACCCTAACCTGCTATGACTTTAACACGAAGGCAATGCTTCCCACGGAATAATAAAAATTGCAGTTGTGACTGTGACCAAACAGTAGCTTTGGTTACCCACACGCTTGTAGTATGAGGAACAATATTTCCCATGAGGCACCCTATTTCACTCCAGTTTCACTCTTTAAGAAAGGGGAGATTTGCAAGTTGAACACTTTGGTTGTTGTTGCCAAGTATTTTGGTTGACTTGTTTGGTTGTAGTCTGCAGGAAATATCCATTAACATACAGTTGTGGCCAAAAGTTTTGAGAACAAATATAAATTTTCACAAAGTCTGCTGCCTCAGTTTGTAGGATGGCAATTTGCATATACTCCAGAATGTTATGAAGAGTGATCAGATGAATTGCAATTAATTGCAACATCCCTCTTTGCCATGCAAATTAACTGAATCCCCCAATAAACTATTTCCACTGCATTTCAAACCTGCCACAATAGGACCAGCTGACATCATGTCAGAGATTCTCTCGTTATCACAGGTGTGAGTGTTGACGAGAACAAGGCTGGAGATCACTCCGTCATGCTGATTGAGTTCAAATAACAGACTGGAAGTTTCAAAAGGAGGGCGGGGCTTGGAATCGTTGTTCTTCCTCTGTCAACCATGGTTAGCTGCAAGGAAACACGTGCCGTCATCATTGCTTTGCACAAAAAGGGCTTCACAGGCAAGGATATTGCTGCCAGTAAGATTGCACCTAAATCAACCATTTATTGGATCATAAAGAACTTCAAGGAGAGCAGTTCAATTGTTGTGAAGGCGGCTTTAGGTCACCCAAGAAAGTCCAGCAAGCGCCAGGACCGTCTCCTAAACTTGATTCAGCTGCGGGATCGGGGAACCACCAGTACAGAGCTTGCTCAAGAATGGCAGCAGGCAGGTGTGAGTGCATCTGCACGCACAGTGAAGCGAAGACTTTTGGAGGATGGCCTGGTGTCAAGAAGGGCAGCAAAGAAGCCACTTCTCTCCAGGAAAAACATCAGGGACAGACTGATATTCTGCAAAAGGTACAGGGATTGGACTGCTGAGGACTGGGGTAAGTCATTTTCTCTGATGAATAGACCCTTTCCGATTGTTTGGGGCATCCGGATAAAAGCTTGTCCGGAGAAGACAAGGTGAGCGCTACCATCAGTCCTGTGTCATGCCACAACAGTAAAGCATCCTGAGACCATTCATGTGTGGGTTGCTTCTCAGCCAATGGATATTTTGGGTCCATGGCCAGGAAACTCCCCAGACCTTAATCCCATTGAGAACTTGTGGTCAATCCTCAAGAGGCTGGTGGAAAAACAAAAACCCACAAATTCTGACAAACTCCAAGCATTGGTTATGCAAGAACACAGAGGTACACATGGAATAAACAAGCGTACAGTCAATAACACAATAGAATAGAAATAGAAATAGAAATAGAATAGAATAGAAATAGAAAAGAAAGTCTATATACAGTGTGTGCAAATGGTGTGAGGAGGTAGGCAATAAATAGGCTATAGTAACGAAATAATTACAATTTAGCAGATTAACACTGGAATAATAAATGAGCAGATGATGTGCATGTAGAGATACTGGTGTGCAAAAGAGCAGAAAAGTAAATAAAAACAATATGGGGATGAGGTAGGTAGATTGGGTGGGCTATTTACAGATGGACTATGTACAGCTGCAGCGATCAGTTAGCTGCTCAGATAGCTGATGTTTAAAGTTAGTGAGGGAAATAAAAGTCTCCAGCTTCAGTAATTTTTGCAATTCATTCCAGTCGCTGACAGCAGAGAACTGGAAGGAAAGGCGGGCAAAGTAGGAGTTGGCATTGGGATGACCAGTGAGATATACCTGCTGGAGCGCATGCTATGGGTGGGTGTTGTTATCGTGACCAGTGAGCTGAGATAAGGCGGAGCTTTACCTAGCATAGACTTATAGATGACCTGGAGCCAGTGGGTCTTGCGACGAATATGTAGCGTGGGCCAGCCGACTAGAGCAGGTCGCAGTGGTGGGTGGTATAAGGGGCTTTGGTAACAAAACGAATGGCACTGTGATAGACTGCATCCAGTTTTCTGAGTAGAGTATTGGAAGTTATTTTGTAAATGACCTCGCCAAAGTCGAGGATCGGTAGGATAGTCAGTTTTACTAGGGTAAGTTTGGCGGCGTGAGTGAAGGAGGCTTTGTTGCGAAAAAAGAAAGCCGATTCTAGATTTGATTTTGGATTGGAGATGTTAAATATGAGTCTGGAAGGAGAGTTTATAGTCTAGCCAGACACCTAGGTATTTGTAGATGTCCACATATTCTAGGTCAGAACCGTCCAGGGTAGTGATGCTAGTCGGGCGAGCGGGTGCGGGCAACGAACGGTTGAAAAGCATGCATTTGGTTTTACTAGTGTTTAAGAGCAGTTGGAGGCCACAGAAGGCGTGTTGTATGGCATTGAAGCCCGGAGGTTAGTTAACACAGTGTCCAAAGAAGGGCCAGATGTATACAGAATGGTGTTGTCTACGTAGAGGTGGATCAGGAAATCACCCGCAGCAAGAGCGACATCATTGATATATACAGAGAAAATAATCGGCCCGAGAATTGAACCCTGTGGCCCCATAGAGACTGCCAGAGGACCGGACAACAGTCCCTCCGATTTGACACACTGAACTCTGTCTGCGAAGTAGTTGGTGAACCAGGCGAGGCAGTCATTTGAGTCTGCCGATAACCCTACGGTGACTGACAGAGTCGAAAACCTTGGCCAGGTTGATGAAGACGGCTGCACAGTACTGTCTTTTATCGATGGCGGTTATGATATCGTTTAGTACCTTTAATCAAATCAAAATCAAATCAAATCCAATTTTATTTTTCACATACACAGTGTGTTGGCAGCAGCCAGTCAATGTTAGTGGTGGCTGTTTAACAGTCTGATGGCTTTGAGATAGAAGCTGTTTTTCAGTCTCTCGGTCCCAGCTTTGATGCATCTGTACTGACCTCGCCTTCTGGATGATAGCTGGGTGAACAGGCAGTGGCTCGGGTGGTTGTTGTCCTTGATGATCTTTATGGCCTTCCTGTGACATCGGGTGGTGTAAGTGTCCTGGAGGGCAGGTAGTTTGCCCCTGGTGATGCGTTGTGCAGACCTCACTACCCTCTGAAGAGCCTTACGGTTGTGGGCTGAGCAGTTGCCGTACCAGGCGGTGATACAGCCCGACAGGATGCTCTCGATTGTGCATCTGTATAAGTTTGTGAGTGCTTTTGGTGACAAGCCGAATTTCTTCAGCCTCCCGAGGTTGAAGAGGCGCTGCTGCGCCTTCTTCACGATGCTGTCTGTGTGGGTGGACCAATTCAGTTTGTCTGTGATGTGTACGCCAAGGAACTTAAAACTTACTACCTTGAGCTAGGCTGAGGTGTACCCGTGACAGCTCAGCTCAGAAACCAGGTTGCACAGCGGAGAAGGTACGGTGGGATTCGAAATGGTCAATGATCTGTTTATTAACTTGGCTTCCAAAGACTTTAGAGAGGAAGGGCAAGATGGATATAGGTCTATAACAGTTTGGGTATAGAGTGTCAGCCCCTTTGAAGAGGAGGATGACTGTGGCAGCTTTCCAATCTTCAGGGATCTCGGACGATACGAAAGAGAATAGTAGTACACAACGTTGTACGAGATCTTCAGTTTCTTGGCAATTTCTCTCATGCAATAGCCTTTCTTTTCTCAGAACAAGAATAGACTGACGAGTTTCAGAAGAAAGTTCTTTGTTTCTGGCCATTTTGAGCCTGATACTCCAGATACTCAACTAGTCTGAAGAAGGCCAGTTGTATTGCTTCTTTAATCAGTTTTCAGCTGTTCTAACATAATTGCAAAAGGGTTTTCTAATGATCAATTAGCCTTCTAAAATGATAGAATTGGATTAGCTAACACAACCTGACATTGGAACACAGGAGTGATGGTTGCTGATAATGGGCCTCTGTACGCCTATTCCATAAAAAATCTGCCATTTCCAGCTACAATATTAATTTACCACATTAACAATGTCTACACTGTCACGCCTTGGTCATTGTATTTTGTGTTTTCGTTATATATTTGTTCAGGCCAGGGTGTGACATGGGTTTATTGTGTTGTCGTATTGGGGTTTTTGTAGGCATTGAGATTGTGGTTGATTAGGGGTGTGTCTAGTTTAGGCTTGGCTGCCTGAGGCGATTCTCAATCAGAGTCAGGTGATTCTTGTTGTCTCTGATAGGGAACCATATTTAGGTAGCCTGAGTTTCACTGTGTATTTCGTGGGTGATTGTTCCTGTCTCTGTGTAGTTGTTCACCAGACAGGCCGTATTAGGTTTTCACGTTCCGTTTGTTGTTTTTGTATTTATTAAGTTATTTCATGTATCGTCATTTGTTTCTTTAAAGACATGAGTAACCACCACGCTGCATTTCGGTCCGACTCTCTTTCGACGAACGAACGCCGTTACATACACTGTATTTCTTATCAATTTGATGTTATTTTAATGGACACATTTTTTTTATTTTCTTTAAAAACCAAGGACATTTCTCAGTGACCTCAAACTTTTGAACGGTGGTGTACAGCTGAAATTGTACCCCTAGGAAGCTTGTTTAGCTCAAAGTTGCTCTCTATAGCTGTATTCGCAGGCCTATAGGGAAATTCAGGTGTGTTAGCTCTGACAAAGTTCCTAGTGTAGAGATAGGAGAAGAAGTGGGATTGGGGGAAATTGAACTTTTCCTGTAGTTGAGCAAAATGAGACAAATGTATCATCAAATAATAATTGGGATAGTGAGGAGAGGCCCAGTGAGTGTCAGATGCCAAAAGCCCCATCATTTAAAGATGGATGAAATAAAATGTTCTGATTGATTGGGCCTGATAGAGAAACACCCCGGAGGCTAAAGGCTAAACGGAACTGATTCCAAATTTTAAGAGACTGCTTTACAATTGGGTTGACACACCTTTTGCCTAGGGACACTGGGAGAGACAAGCACAACACAGAAGATAGTGCTGCAGGTTTACACGATTCAGACTCCATCTGGATCCAGAGGGGTCTTGGGCCAGTAGGATCAGTCTGTCGCCAGTACAAAAGGGCTCTGAAATTGCAGCCCAATAGTATGTCTGAAAATTTGGTAGAGCTAAACCACCTTAGGCTAGAGCTTAGGGTAGAGCTAGAAGCCTTAGGCTTCTGTAAATGTTATCTACCAATCTGCGGTACATTGGCATCCCAAATAAAATACATGAATGTTTGATCCAGTGAATTTAAAAAATATTTTGGAATAAAAATTGGTTAACATGGAAATATTTGGACAACACATTCATTTTAATGGCATTAATCTTTCCAATAAGAGAAATAGGTAGAGACTTCCAAAACGTAAATGATTGGTTCAAACGGTCTGCTAGAGCAACAATGTTTTCCTTATACAAATTTGAATATTTCCTTGTCACTTTAACTCCCAAGTAGGTGAATTGATCCAGAACAATCCTAAACTGAAAGCTTGTAAAATAACACTTTAAAGCAGAATTATTTACAGGAAAAAGCTCTCTTGACTAGATTCAGCTTGTACCCTGAGATTGATCCAACATTTTAAAGAATAGATAAGGCATGTGGTAATGTGGTATCAGGGTTGGAGATAAACAAAAGGAGGTCGTCAGCATATAGCGAGACTTTCTGCTCTAAGCCTGTTCTGATTATACCTTGAATGGCATCATTAGAGCGCAGTGTAACAGCGAGGGGCTTGATTGCCAAAACAAACAACAAGGGGGAGAGTGGACAACCCTGTCTGGATCCACGGTGCAAGGGGAAATAGTCAGAGGACAAGTTGTTAGTCTGTACCGAAGCCATGGGAGAAAATTAAATCATCTTTATCCACGCAATGAATTTGGGGCCAAAGCCAAATCTACACAGGGCATTTGTAAGCTAGTCCCACTCAACACGGTCAAAAGCTTTTTCCACATCGAGCGAGACCACCACCTCCGGGTCCCCCAATGCTGGGAAGTACAGTATATTCATAAGGTGTCTAATATTGAAAAACAAATGCCTATTTCTCATAACTCAGTCTGGTCAGAGTGTATTAGTTGGTGTAGCGAGCCTTCCATACGGATGGCTAAGAGCCTGGCTAGGATTCCACTCTAGGGGTCTTTGTTTTTCTTTAATGGTAATGAAATTGAAGCCTAATAAAGACGAATCTTTGATGTATTAAGGCACTCTGCAAATAATCGAGACAGGAATGGGCAAATCAGACTGGAAAACGTCCTGTAAAATTAGGTTGGAAAACCTTCCGGACCCGGTGATTTACCACTTTTCATTGTGGCCACTGCTGTTGCAATCTCCTCAGGTGTAAATTATTCTTCTAAACAGTCATGGGAGTCTGTATCAATTGAAGGCATATTCAGACCATTAAGGAATTAATCAGTCAGCAAAGGGTCTTGAGGAGATTCAGAGGTGTCTAGCGCAGAGTAAAATTGTTAGAAAGGATCATTGATCTCTTTATGTATAACTGTGGTAGCACCAGACAGGGTCCTTATTTGTGGGATTAAACATGAGGCCTTAGATTTATGGATCTGATGTGCAAGGAGTTTACTGGCCTTGTCGCCTTGTTCATCTCTGCATCGCGCTCGTAAGAGTAATTGTTCCGCTTGTCTGGTAGAAACCTCATCAAATTCAGATTGGAGTAGCTGGCGTTCTTTATGTAGATCAGAGGAAGGATCTATAGCGTACTTGTCATCCAATATAGCTATGGCTTCGCTCAGGTCTCGAAGCCGCTGAGAGCGGGCTTTGTTTTTGTTGGCGGTATGAGAAATAATTTGGCCACCTAGGTATGCTTTTAGAGACTCCCATATGGTAGAGCAGGACATACCTGGTGTTGAATTAGTTTCTAGGAACAAGGTGATTTCAGAAGAAATGTAATTGACAAACTCCTTATCTGAGAGTCAAATGGGGTTAAGAGGTTAAGAGGTCATTGATAACACATAGGAGGTTGCTGGGGAAACTCTAGCTCAAGCACTAATGGTGAATGGTCAGAATTAACAATACTCAGCTCTAGCAGGGCAGAAATGTGACGAAAGGTGGTGCCACGTTGAAAGTCACTGAGCTCTTCAGTAAGGAAATTCCACTTTCATGGCTGTGTGCTCGATTATATACACCTGTTAGCAACGGGTGGCTGAAATAGCCGAATCAACATATTTTAAGGGGTGTACACCTACTTTTGTAAATATAGTGTAGTTGGTTAGCTTTAGCTAGCTGCAGATTCATACTACAGCATTTCATGCATTGTGGCTAGCTAAGACAATCCATTTTTACTATATGCGTTAGGACAGTGGTTCCCAAACTTTTTATTGTCCCGTACCCCTTGAAATATTCAACCTCCAGCTGTACCCCCTCTAGCCCCAGGGTCAGCGCACTTTAAAATGTTGTTTTTTGCCCTCATTGTAAGCCTGCCACATACACACTA